>NC_059269.1:1802053-1814207 GCF_017591435.1 Portunus trituberculatus | reverse complement strand
ATTACTAATGGAGAATACTAGTATCAACGAAAGCAGAATATGCCAAGAGTACTAGTAGTGTAGTAGCGGGAGGCGGCCTTTAGGGGTGCGGGTCCTGCCCGTTGATTCTTCTATACTGAGCCATCGCCAATAACTCAGTAGAGATATTTGTTATACAATATGGGCTTTTTACGATGTTCTACGGGCCAAAAGAGGTATTTTGGGAGCAATCTATTTGAAATCCCACACCTTAAAGAACCCTTACCCCAAGTGAATGCCGTTTTATCCTCCGACTGTGGCCAATATTCAAACACATGAGTTTACAGACCCCTGGGCTACGAAAACGCCCGTGATTCCGCTCTTCTTCTCTCTTTTTTATCTATATGCTTCCATTCTTCTTATTTTCATTGAGGACTTTGGTAATAGTGTCTAACATCATCCACTATATCTTCTTAACGTATTACGACATCTGAACACTGTGCTTTCTTTATCAGTAAATCTCATAATAGTACGTACAATATTACCCTTTCTTTTCCCACCTACCCGTATATAAGAATGACCTTTACTTGGTACATAATTGCAAGCAACCAACGTGACGTACCACCAAATATATTACCATACATATATAGTTACTTGACTTCGTTCACGAAAATGACAACGTAACACCACCGAAATATATTGATATTTCCACACAAGTGACTTCCCACAAGTAATCTCTTTCTCTTGCTACCCATACATGGAGCCACGTTAACTTCGTACACAATTACACACTAGTAAATATGTTATGTAACTTATACGTCAGAGCAACACACATGCATATACGTAGGTAGCCGTATACAAATTCCCTTACTCATAGATGAAAACGCAAGTATATAACGACGTCATTATGAACCAAAGTACAAACACATAAACCATAATAAACTAATACCACATAATACCTAAACCTCCTATCATGATTCCTCCTCCATTCTAATTTACCTCAAAAGACTGCATTGCGACTTATAGTTCCACTTACTGGTTATATATGAAGTACAAAACGCCGCCCTCAGCTATGCAGCAGAGGGTGGCCCGCTTAGAGCCGCGGTTGTCCTCTCTGCTTCCTCTCTCCTCTCTCTCTGCCCCAATCCTCTACAATTTTCCTTCAGGAACTTATGGGGGCGTATCTTGACCCACACAACACGCCCCTCAGAATGTATCGTTCACCAATCAAGTACAAGCTCACGTGAACTCCACGTGTGGTATCAACAACATCCAAGAACGACAACAGCACCACATAATGTTTACCTGACCTGGGCTATATATATCTGCCCGGACTGCCCTAGGTCAACTGGCCTGGGTCATTAAATGTTTCTTTTTGACCTTCCTGCCATTCCTAATCTCTTTTATGGCTTGATACGGCTACACACCGCATACTGGCGAACTATCATACATCCATATTTCTTTATTTCTTGTATCTTCATATTTCTCATATTTCACTTATGATGTGGGCATCTGACACAAGCGCTATCAAGAGTAGACCAGCTGGCTTCCTGCAGCTTCCTTATGTTCTTATTGCTTCATTGCCACCCACCACTACACTATCACCTACTTTCATCAATGCACTGGGAGGTTTCAAGACACCTGTCCTCTGCTTTTAAGTAACGGTTACAACTTTATATGGGGACCGGCATTTCAGTGGGTCTTTTCTTTGCTGTTTTTGCTGGCCTTCACCTTCTACATAATTAACACTTATCAAGCCTTTTTCTCCTTCATGTTGTTGTCCGTTGGTATTAAAATGCCCTGCTTATCATTTTATCCTTGGTTCCTGTTACTCCTTATTTACCCAACATTTATTACTGCATCTCTTCATCCCTTTTATTGTCCATCACTTCATTAGCAACTGTCATCACATCTTATTGTCCTTGTTACTTCTCATTAACTCATCACTAACTACCATTCCGTTATTGTCACTATAATGTCACTATAGAGATGCTTACACGTCTCAATGTCACCATTTCTTTTCACCGCATCACTGTCTGTCAAGTCCATCACCACCACCATCACTGTACAAGGTCATCGTCACTATCTTCTACATCAACACAGACTGCAACTCTTCACGCATCACGCTCATCATAACCGTCATTCACAGCATCATTCATTGCCATCACACTCCCCTATCACCATCACCATCACTATACCCTTCACATCACCACTTCTCATCTCTCACTACTATCGTTCTCAACATCATCTATTGGCATCACACTCCCCTATCACCATCGCCATCATTATACCGTTCATATCACCATCACTATACCATTCACATCACCACTTCTCATCTCTCACTGCTATCATTGTCAGTATCATCTATTGCTCACTACTATCATTGTCAGTATCATCTATTGTCATTACCTATCACTCTCATCACCATACCATTCACATCACTACTTGTCATTATTCTAGTCAAAAGTGACCTATGACTCCCATCACGCAGCGTCACCATCCGTCACCATCAGTCACCAGCCAGCAGGCAGGGGCGAGTGCGGGATGAATCAGGGCAAGGCAATACAATGGTCGGCCGTCACTCATTGCAACTGTGATACGTTTGTGACTGTCATTACTCATTCCACTCTTTGGTTTTCAAGGGAGTGATGGATCGTCTCTAGTTTGTCACGATAACACAGGGAAAATGTTCTTATACACGTAATCACTGGCTTCTTTATAAATTGCCTGGACTTTTACCATTTATAGCCACCACACGCAAACATTCACTTTATTATCTACTACACCAATACACCATTACATAGATCACTGTCATCAGATAATATATACGCTTATTTACAGCTTTAAATAATATGTTACCAATTACTGTCTTCATTTATCCTCTATCCGTTTATATATATATATATATATATATATATATATATATATATATATATATATATATATATATATATATATATATATATATATATATATATATATATGTATTTATGTTGATGATTTTCGAGTTGTATTGACGTTACGCTGGCTGATGGATGAGATGATAGTAGTGCTAATGAAGAACATCGTGCCACAGTCCAGGTCAATGACAGTCTAGGTATACAGAACACGCACGCACGCACGCACACACACACACACACACACACACACACACACACACACACACACACACACACACACACACTAACTCTCACTCTCACTCTCTCTCACACCAGGCAGAATTCCGGGCGACGGCCTTGTCTGCGTCACACTCTCCGCGGTCTCGCGGAGAGTGTGACAGAACAACAAAAACAGAACAACTCGTGATGTACAAGAGTGACTGTGTGTTGGTGGAAGTTGCCAGTGTGTCTGTGCAATGCTATCTTACATTCGACTTTATTTATTTTTTTTTCTTTTTACGTTAAGGCCTATAGCAGCTGTAGGCACACTTGAAGAGTGTATGGGAAGCACTGTTCAGCTTCCGCCCATTAGTGGCGCAGGCAATTTTACTTATAGTGATACCCATATTAGGGCCCATATTACCCCCGAAGCTCATCTTGGGTGTAACCACCTAGAACCTGGGTATCATGGTGACATGTGGGTAACTTCAAACCACTTTGACAAATGGCAAGTGGTGGGATTCGAACCTACACGTGAACGTCTGCCCGATCCCACGCTCACCTTATCCACTACGCCACCGCCTCTCTATAGTTTCATAGTTCCTCACTGTGACCTAACATAACCTAACCTAATTTTAATTATTATCACTTGCATTATACTTATTATTATTATTATTATTATCATTATTATTATTATTATTATTATTATTATTATTATTATTATTATTATTAATATTGTTTATTATTATTATTATTAATACTATTATTATTTTTATTATCATTATTATAACTATTATTATTATTATTAAAAATATCATTATATTATTACCAATATTTTCATCATTATTATTATTATTTTTATTATTATTATCATTATTATTATTATTATTATTATTATTATTATTATTATTATTATCTTATTATTATTATTATTATTATTATTATTATTATTATTATTATTATTATTATTATTATTATTATTATTATTATTATTATTAATGATATTATTAGTGTTATCGTTTTTATTATTATTATTTTTCAATAAAACCTTGGAAATATTTTCGAGGAATAGGTGAATAAATGACTCAAAGAAATGACTGTGATATTGCCCACAGTTAACTTTATTCTTAGAGAGAGAGAGAGAGAGAGAGAGAGAGAGAGAGAGAGAGAGAGAGAGAGAGAGAGAGAGAGAGAGAGAGAGAGAGAGAGAGAGAGAGAGAGAGAGACAGTAATGTTTTTTTTTTTTGTAGTGCAATACGACTACACTACTACTATCTATACTTTTGTCCTTATGGTACAACCTATAGCGCCTGTAGGTATACCTGGAGTGTATGGGAAGCACTGTGCAGCTTCCACCTTTTAGCGTACAGACAATTTTGTTTATATTGGTACTCATATCACTTCACCTCCACCTAGAACATGTGTACCATGATGACATGCAGCTAACTTCAAACCAATCGAAAAAAAAAAGAAAAATTTTAAAGATGGCACATGGTGGGATTCGAACCTACACATGGACGTCTTCTCCATCCCACGTTCACAACTCTGCGCCTATCCTGCTTTCGCTGATACGAGTAAATTGTATTGCCAATTCACTATTACCAAAGGCCTCAAGCCAGGACTGTCTATGAAAAACAGATTAAAATAATTAAAAAGTGAATGAAAATAAGAAGAATGGAAGCATATAGATAAAAAGAGAGAAGAAGAGCGGAATCACGGGCGTTTTCGTGGCCCAGAGGTCTGTAAGCTCATGTGTTTGAATCTTGGCCACGGTCTGAGGGTAAAAATGGCATTCACTTGGGGTAAGGGTTCTTTAAGTTGTGGGATTTCAGATAGATGGCTCCCAAAATACCTCTTTTGGCTCGTAGAACCCCGTAAAAAGCCCATATTGTACAACAAATATCTCTACTAAGGTATTGGCGGTGGCTCAGTAGAGAAGAATCAACGGGCAGGACCCGCTCCCCTGGCCTGGCACTACTAGTACTCTAAGCATATTCTGCTTTCGCTGATACTAGTATTCTTCATTGGCACACTATACACACATATATATATATATATATATATATATATATATATATATATATATATATATATATATATATATATATATATATATATATATATATATATATATATATATATATATATATATATATGGCATATACATATATATATATATATATATATATATATATATATATATATATATATATATATATATATATATATATATATATATATATATATATATATATATATATATATATATATATATATATATATATATATATATATATATATATATATATATATATATATATATATATATATATATATATATATATATATATATATATATATATATATATATATATATATATATATATATATATATATATATATATATATATATATATATATATATATATATATATATATATATATATATATATATATATATATATATATATATATATATATATATATATATATATATATATATATATATATATATATATATATATATATATATATATATATATATATATATATATATATATATATATATATATATATATATATATATATATATATATATATATATATATATATATATAAAATGGATATTTGAAATGGCGCTATTCCCAGGTCCATTAAGCCGGGACTGTCTTGGACCTAAAACCCACAAAACTGTAGACAAAGGAGAACGTGACTTGGCCGCAGCTTTGATAAAAAAAAAAAAACATTATCATGATTCACGGAGCAAAATACCCTGAACATTACTAATAACTAAATCTATACAAACTAAGAAAGTATATATACGCGCTCTACTTGGATTTCTATGATTTGGTGCAGATAAAGGTGGAAACTATTAAAGTAACACGCTTTTGTTCCTTTAATTTTTCTTTTCTATATTGGCTTATTTTTATCAATCTTATAGATTTGAAGCATAACAATGTAAAATTACTTGAGTATGAAAGATTTCAATCGAGATATTTTCTTTCATAAAACACCTTCAAAACATAAATAAGACGTTTTAACAAATATAGTGTATATACTTGTTTTGCTTGCATTTCTGAATTGTGGTAGTAGACACCTACCGAAACAATAACTTACTCCCAGTGAGATCTAGTCTAAGCATTCAGTTCTAGCTTTAAGTTTGCCTGCGGTCTTTACAATTTTCTTTAGTTTATTTTTGTCTTGACATGTTAAAGATCCATACCAAACTGGAATTGCGAAGCACAAAATTGATTCGATTACAGCCTTATAAAATAAAATTAATATTGATTTATTTACATGAATATTTCTTAGCACTCTTAGAAAATGAATACGCTGTTTACATTTTTTGTACAGCTTTCATGTGTTTGCAGATCCTGTCAGTTTGTTGTCAATTATGACACCAAGATATTTGTATTCATTTACTCTTTCAACTTGCTCGTTAGCTATGACAAGTGGATCCGGAATAGAGTTATTTCTCCTGAAATCAATTACCATTTCCTTTGTTTTCTTTATATTTAGATTTAAGAAATTGTACTTACACCATAGTACAAAGTCGTCAACTTGCTTCAAGAACTCACGTGAATTGTCGTTACTAATTTTACCTATGATTGCGGTGTTATCTGCATGTTTTATTATAGAACAGCTGGGAACGTTACTTCTGCAGTCATTTGTATATAGTGTAAAGCGTAGTGGAGCAAGTACACATCCTTGAGGCGCCCCAGTGTTCGTGGTAACAATATCAGATTTTACATTTTTTTTATTTTAGTATATTGTGTCTGCATTGTAAGATAACTGTGTATCCATTTGATGAGTTTGCTATTTACATTAATTTCTAATAGCTTATTTAGTAATAAATGGGGTTGAATAGTGTTAAAAGCACTGTTAAAATCTATAAAAAGTATTCGAACTTGTGTATCTCGGGTTCTAAATGTTCCTAAATAGGATGAAGTAGTGTTAATATGGCGTCTTGAACACATCTGTTTTTACAATACGCAAATTGTAAATTATCTCGCTTTGAGTCTATGTATTTACAAAGATGGGGTTTCACCACGTGCTCTAAACATTTCATTAAAATAGGGGTAAGTGCAACAGGTCGCAGATCGTTTAGATCTTTTAGATTATTATTTTAGGTACAGGAATAATCTCCGATTTTTCCACACATCTGGTATCACAGACTAGTCCAGTGAGGCTTGAAAAAATTCCAAACAGGATTAACGAATTGTTCTGCACAGTATTTCAGTTGTTTTGAACCTATATTGTCTGGACCACCTGCTTTCCCACATTTAATACTCTTCAAAGAGCGTTTTGTATCTTCTCGTGTAATAGTTATTTGCTCCGGTTCAATACCATAGACAATTGACGTAGTTTTTTTACATTGTACATTAAAATCATATAAATCAAATCTGGCATAAAAAGAGTTCAAGTTATTCACATATTCGTGGACATTTGGTGGGTCTATTCTCAGTTTCCTCTTCTTAGAACCACACAACATTTTCACCCCATTCCAGGCATCTTTAGGGGGGATATGATAGAGTTATTCAAAATGTTCTCAAATACAAACTACATAGACGTGAGATCTTTCTTTACCTTAGAGGAGGGAAGTAGGACTAGAAATCATGGCAGGAAGATTAGAAAGCAAGGCTGCAGGTTAGATATAAGAAAATATTTCTTTAGTCATAGGGTGGTAGACTTCTAGAATGCATTGCCAGAGAGGGTTGTAAATAGCACTAGTTTGACAATGTTTAAAAACAGATTAGATAAGCTCTTAAATTTATTAGATTTATAATTATGTATAGCGCTGAATGATAGTTTTATAAGAAATTTACTATAGTTAAACAAGACATGATCCCCATGTATGGGGATCACAGATTGTAGAGGAATTCCCTGCAGGACTTACCCCTGTTAATGGGCCAAATATTTAGAATTAGTATATAATGTATTGTGTACTTGTAAGTGTATCTTTAAGTACTGATGACGAGGTCGCTGTGCGACTGATACAGGATAACCTAGATGGGCCCTGGTGGCCCTTTGTTATCCCATTATTTATGTTATGTTATGTTATGTTATGTTATGACTTAAACTGATTTTCTATTTTAATCTTATATGCATGTTTAGCGTCATTTATTTTCCTTTTTAATTGCCTTTGTATTTCCGCACCACCGTTTCTATCACCATTTGCAAAAGTCCTTTTCTTTTCCTTCACTAGTGCTTTTATATCAGAATTAATCCACGGTTTATTATTAGGATATATAGTTATTTCCTTTCTTGGAACTATCATATCCGTACAGAAATTTACATATGAGTTGAAAACATCTAAATTATAATTAATGCGTTCTGTTTCTGAATATAATGCTTCCCAGTCCGTACATTCAAAACACCTCTGGAGAGTAACATTTTCCTCATTTTTCCAGTTTCTTACACTAATTTTCTCATGTGATTCACTTTTAAGTTTCTGTATGTATGTTGGTGCTAGAAACACCATATTGCGGTCGGAATCACCTAGTTTTGCCTTTTGATATGCACGATAACCATTTCTGATATTACAGTACATTTTATCTATTGTAGCGCTTCCTCTCGTGGGACACGTTACGGTCTGTTTTTAAAAAAAAAGGAGAGAGGAGAAAGAAGAGAAGAAAAGAGAGAAAGAGGGAGAGGAATAGATACTACATCATCTTTATATTACACGTATTGGCTAAACTATTATACCTTGTAATTTTTTATATATTGTATATATTATATAGCATAACATGTAAAATTACTTGAAATGAAATATATAAAAACTTAAAAAAAAAAAAAATGTTAAATGGCACATGGTGGATCGAACTAACAGGACGTTCTCCATACGTCACAACTCTGGCCTATGTGTTTGTCCTGGGTAAAAGTAGTTACTCATACCAAACTTAAAAAAAGATTATTATTATAATAAGATATATAAGAATGGAAAAGAATACAAGAATACAGCTTTGATTTTTGAGATCTGTATTGTTGTTATCCCATATGTATTAAATCTTTAATTGTGTTATAAATATTAATATATTTGGCTCAGAGATAGAACATATTATATATCAATATATAGATATATATATATAATATATATATATATATTATATATATATATATAATATATATATTATATATATATATATATATATATATATATATATATATAATATATATATATATATATATATATATATATATATATATATATATATATATATATATATATATATATATATATATATATATATATATATATATATATATATATATATATATATATATATATATATATATATATATATATATATATATATATATATATATATATATATATATATATATATATATATATATATATATATATATATATATATATATATATTATATATATATAAAATATTATGTATATATATATATATATATATAATATGTAATTATCTTAACATCTGTTTAATAAATTGTAATATATATTTTATCTTGATTTAAAATATTTAATTTAAACATTTATTAAATATAAAACATATATTTTAATCTTTTTATTATTATTTTATATAAATAATTTTTTACATCTTATAAGATATATAAAAAACAAGATTAACAATTTTTACTATTTATTGTTTGATATATTGTTACATTTTACATTTAATACTTTAAGATTATTATTTTATTATTTGCTGTCAATATGACAATTATATTTTTTTTGACATAAAATCATATAAATAAATCTATAAAAGATTCAGTTATTACATATTTAATTTGTTTATTTATTTTCTTCTTGAAAAAACTTTTAATTATTTTGATGTTTTATGTTCTCAAATACAAAAAATAATTTTAAAAAATGAAAAAAAAAAATTATTTTTATTTTTTTTTTAGATTTAGAATTTAAAAATTGAAAATGTTTACAAACAGTTTGTTTAAATTTTTTTTTTTTGGATATTTTTATTTTTTTAGTTAAAACTATTAATAAAATTTAGATTCTATTTAAAATTAGATTTTTTTTTTTTATTTTGTTTACAGTTAAACAATTGATTTTTTTTTAATTATTTTTTATTTATTTTGTTAGTTGTTAAACTGATTTTCATTTTAACTATTTAAGTTCATTTATTTTCCTTTTTAAGTCTTTGTATTTAAGTTTCTTTTTTTAAAATTTTTCTTTTTTAATGTTTTTTAAGATTAAATTTATTTTGAAATTATTTTTTCTTAATTAATATTTTAAAATTCATATGAGTTAAAAATTTAAATTATAATTAACTTTGTTTTAATATATTTATGTTTAAAAATCTATAACTTTTCCTATTTTTATTTAAAATTTTTAGGATTATTTTGTTTTTTTCATTTTAACCATGTTTAACTTTTTTTTTAACAATAAATTTTGTATTTCTTTTATCTATTTTTTGACAATTTTTTATTCTTAAAACAAATTTAAAAAACAAATTCTTTTGTTTTATTTTCTATCAAATCACATTTTTCTATTTCATAGATGAGGGATAGAAAAATCATGTTAAACAGGAAGATAGAAGGCTGTTTCATAAATATTTAGTCATACATATTTTACAATTCTTTGTATAAGATTTCTTTTCATGTGTTTTTGTTTCTTCAAATAAAACAGTATTATGTTAATAATTTTTTTAAGTTATTAATTATAATATTTTTTAGTTTAATTTAGAAAACATTTGTTCAGAATTTCATAGAGGAATTCTATTCTTTTAGTTTCTCAAATATGTTGGGGTTGTTTTTCAAAAATTTTCGACATCTTGAGGAATTCTTAAGATGATGGAATCTATTGTTTGTTTTTTTTTTTTGTTTTGTGTTGTGTTTTTTTTTTTTTTTTTTTTTTTTTTTTTTTTTTTTTGTTTTTTATTAGTTTAATTACCATATTTTTTTTTTTTTGTTTATATCAATAATTTATAAGAATTTTTTTTCTATTAATATATTTATATTACCAATTTATATAAATTAATATTGTGTATTTTTTTGCGTTCGTTTTGAATATTTTATGTTATGTATGTTTTTTTTTTTCTTTTTTCCGTTTTTATTTTTCATTATTATGTTTTATTTTTCAACTTTTCGTTTTTATTTGGTTTTTGTGTATTTGTATTTTTTTTTCTTTTTTTTTTTTTTACTTGGTTTTATTATTAGATGATTATTTTTCCTTTTTGTTTTGTACAAAATTAAAATACCTAAAATATATATTGGTTATTATTTTTATTTCTTCAGAGTCTTTTAATTTTATTTCTCTAGATGGTATATATTTGTTTCTTACATTTTTTATTAGGAAAAAAGATATGATCACTCAACACCTATTTCCTTTCATAACTTTCTTTCCTTTTACTTTGTATCTCCTGTACACTCTCCCTGTGTTTCTGTCTCACTGTGCCTTAATGAAAAACATCCATCCTTTTTTCATGATCACCACACAACCCACCACTACCAGTAGTCATTATCAACAATCATTCACCACCGTGACCTCCAACGTAGAAGTGGGACTTTTGTTGATCCTCTTTCCTCCGTTTTGCTTCATTCACCCTTCCTCCTTGTTGTGTTCACTCCTAAAATCCCTGTGAATCGTTGTGTGTGTGTGTGTGTGTGTGTGTGTGTGTGTGTGTGTGTGTGTGTGTGTGTGTGTGTGTGTGTGTGTGTGTGTGTGTTTGTTTTCCCACCAGTTTCTTTTTTCTTTCTCTTCTCTCCGTTTCCTCAATTCTACTTCTTCCACTTTTATCAATTTTTTTTATTGGACGCAGGGGGTTTTGGTGTGTGGTGGTGTGTGTGTGTGTGTGTGTGTGTGTGTGTGTGTGTGTGTGTTGTGTGTGTGTGTGTGTTGTGTGTGTATTATTTTTTATTTTTTATGGGTTCGGGATTACTCTAGTAGGGGGTGGTACCCGTTGGTTTTGTAGTTGAGGTGGGTATTTTTTTTTATGTTTTATTTTTTTTTTTTTCCGTTAGATATATAAAATTGTTTTTACTTTAAACAAAATATTTTAAATTTTTTTACTTTAGTAACAAATTTTTATTAACATATTTTAAGAAATAAAATTAAAACAAAATTTCTCATTAAAAAAAATTTAATCTTTTTACTAAAATTTAATAATTCCAAA
>NC_059269.1:1783578-1798578 GCF_017591435.1 Portunus trituberculatus | reverse complement strand
GTAGAGAAGAAAAAGAAAGCCTCAAAATAATGTAAATAATAGAAGAAAATAAGTAGATAGCAAATAAGACTCAAGGAGCATATTTTAACGAGTACTATATGATTGAGAGAGAGAGAGAGAGAGAGAGAGAGAGAGAGAGAGAGAGAGAGAGAGAGAGAGAGAGAGAGAGAGAGAGAGAGAGAATAATTACAGTAAAAATGATACATAAGTAAGCAATAGGAATGAGATTAACAAAGAGAACATCCAATCCAAATTTCGAGAAGAGGTAAGAACTAACAACAAGAGTAATTGACATAAAAAGAGTGAAATAAAAAATAAGAAAGAGAAAAAAACAAATAAATAGCAAATAATACTGACATCTCTCTCTCTCTCTCTCTCTCTCTCTCTCTCTCTCTCTCTCTCTCTGGTTCATTTTTCTCACCGCTAACTTTGTCACGAATACTCTGCGTGACGTCACCCTTGATGTCCCCGCCCACCCACACCCCTGTCCTCTCGCCCCCCGACTCCTGCCGCCCCTCGCCCACCGCTCCCGTGTGCCCGTGATTAGTCTTCGCCCGGGGATGGGGAGGAGGAGATGAAGGTGAAAGGGAGAGTAGGATGGAGAGTAGGGTGATGGTTGGGGGTGGGAGGAGTGTAGGGATGAAGGTGGAGGTGAGGGAAACGGGGGTGATGGTGGGGAGGATGGGAGGGAGTATGGGATGATGATGGGAGAGGATGGGAGGGAGGGATGATGATAAGGGGGAAGGAGTGCAGGGATAATGAGGGGTGGGTGGGAGGGAGATGGGGAGGTGGAGGGAGGGAAGGTGGGGTGGAGATAATGGTTCTGGGTAAGAATAGGAGGCCGTGTGGGGATGATGGTGGAGGGAGGGAAGAGGAGGGAGGGACAACTTGTTTGTAAATTTGATGGAAAGGAAAATATAATTAGCAATTATACACGTTTTTCAAGTGAGGAAATTATACCGAGTATGAGAGAGAGAGAGAGAGAGAGAGAGAGAGAGAGAGAGAGAGAGAGAGAGAGGACCAGTTCTTATTTAGCTGGAGCCTACAGGTAAGAGTCATTGGCTTCGTGTTAGCTCTGCTGTGTTAATTGAAGTTCAAGCCACTCTCTAATATGTGAGTGGAACGTTAAGTAGACGATAATCACATGGGCTGAGTCGCCAAATTAGTTTGTTGAGTTAGTATGGTTAGGTAAAGTTAGATTAACCCCTTCAGTACCATGACGCGTTTCCATATTCATTCTGCTTACTGTCTGATGATCCTGTACATCTTACCAAACTCATGTGGGGATTAGAATAATGAGTCTAGCCAATATTCTAAGTCTAATTAGGTTAGGTTTGGCAAGGTTAGGTTAAATTATTTCAAGAAAAAGTTAGGTTAGGTAAAGGTTAAGTTAGATTGGGTTAGCTTAAATAAAGTTGGATTAAATAAAGGCAAGGTTAGGTTAGGTTTAATAAGAGACAGGTTACGTTAGGTTAGGTTAATTAAGAAAAAAACAGGTTAGGTTAGATTGGGTTAGATTAAGTAAGGCTGGGTTAAATAAAGGTAAGGTTAGGTTAGGTCTAATAAGAGATAGGTTAGGTTAGGTTAGGTTAGGTGAAGTTGCGTTAATAGGTTACCGCTCAAATCCTGCCTGTCGAGAAATGCGTCCCATTTGATATGTTGTTGTAGTTTTTTTTATTTATTCATTTTTTTTTATTTCCGTGAGCTAAGTGTAAGAAACAAACTTTTTGAAGAACAACCCGCTAATTGGTGCCCTCTCTTCAAGGCAGAGGGCAGAGGAGCTTATAAAGTCTTGTGGCAAAGTAGCTCTTACACGGAGTCACTTTTTCAAGGAGCTCCAGTCAAGGGCATGGAGCACAGGCGCCGCAAGTGTTTAATGTAACACCAACACCACAACTGGAATCAAGTTATCATTAAATCTTATTCCTGCAATATGAAACACTTCTCTGCATTAAAAGCCTTGTATGTACCGTGAAGGAAAATCGTTAAAAAGAATATATTTTGAACTCTTTAAATGGAATAGTGTGTGTGTTTAATAGTAACACCACCATTGGAATTAAGTCTTCATTTAACCCTATTCTTATAATATGAAGCAGTTCTATACATTAGAAGTCTTGTATGTAATCTTTGTCAGGAAAATTAAGTTAAAAAGAATATAATTTTGAACTTTTTAAATGAACAGTGTGTGTTTAATAGCAGCACCACCGTTGGAATAAGGACATTGTTTAATCCTACTCTTATCATCTTATGGTATGAAACACTTGTCTACATTAGAAGCCCTTTACGGAATCTTTACCAGCAATGTGAAGGAAAATTTAGTTAAAAGATAGATCTTCCAAACTCTCTCTCTCTCTCTCTCTCTCTCTCTCTCTCTCTCTCTCTCTCTCTCTCTCTCTCTCAGCCATCTCCTGCCCCAAGGACTGTCACTGGATGCTGTTTACCGCTATCTTCTAGCTCATAACGTTCTGGAGGAAATGTTATTAAGACATCCGGGATTTTGTGGATATTAACCCTTTGCCCTGCGTGGCATTTATTAAGGTTTTGATAATATAAACTCTTTGCCCTGCGTGGCATTGCTTGCCTGTGTGTGTGTGTGTGTGTGTGTGTGTGTGTGTGTGTGAATGTGGGTGCTCCATGCTGGCTGCATTGGTAATATGTATAATGTATTGTGTTGCCTGGCGCAATTGCGCAATAAGTTAATCAAATCAAATCAAATCTCTCTCTCTCTCTCTCTCTCTCTCTCTCTCTCTCTCTCTCTCTCTCTCTCTCGCGCGCGCTTGTAAACAAACAGTGGATGAGTGCTCCTCACTTTTCCTGGGTTTTGAGGCTTCTGTACACTCCCCCAACACATCAGTACAAGGCAAACAGCACATAAGCATAGTAAGAACGTGTTGGCAGCGATTGACAAGGTGTTGGGTTTTTTAACTTTGTCGTTTTTACCTCTGAAATAAAGGTAGGCTACTCCTCCCTTGACAAATTTTACTGGGTTGGCGCATGCGCACTGAGCAGCAATTGACGTCATGTTACCTAGGCAACGACAACGCCAACTAGGCAACCCATATCCACTGATACTGCATAACATCAAAGCAGTTAGTACCAGACTCACTTAACAGCGTCCTACCAGCATGGGAGACAATAATGTTGAGGAAGTGCCCCATGCACCTGATGACAACTCAACAGAGTCAGAAGTGCAGCACGTAGCGCAGACGGAGATGACACAACAAACACCACCTCAGGAGCAGCCAACAGCAGAGCCATCCTTGCAGCGTCCAACGAAAGAATTTCTTGAAAAAAGTCTTAAGTCTGACCTACAGAAACGATACTGTGAATTAGGCATTAATAATGTATGGACAAACAAAAGCCAGTTAGTTGACATGATACTAGAGAAGTTACGGTCGGTGCCCAACGATACACTACCAAGCACCACACCCAGTAACAACGTGATAGCACCCTCCTCTAACGACAACACTCCTACTCATGCGGACACCGAGCATGAGGGATTGGATCTCCTCAGCGACAACGTGCTATTACCCTCCTCCAATGACAGCAGTCCTACTCATGCGGACAACACCGAGCATGAGGAATTGAATCTCCTTCACATTGCCAGGGAAGTCAAGATGATGAAGTCTAAACTAGAGACAAAGGACATCGAAATAGAATTATTAAATACAGAAGTGAAAGCAGCCTGCCACACCATCAAACACCTACAACAACTTGTTACTGAGCCGGAGAAACACCGCTGCGGGAACGGTGACCACAACACCTCGACAGGGGATACAGCACCAGCCAAGACTTGCCTCCTCCTTGATGACAATAATTTAAGTACCATCCTCCGTTCCGATCTACATCCCAGCTGCTGTGTGAGGACCATCCCTGGCGCTAACATGGATCTCCTCAGAAGCTGGGGGAGTGAAAAATTACGTACATCTCCTTCCTAGTGTATAATCTATAGTGGAACTGCTGACATAATTGAAGAACACTCAACGGCCAATATACTAGACAATTTGGGATCTCTCATCAGTGATCTAAAGGAGAAAAACAATAACATGAATGTCGCTGTTTGTCAAATAGTGCCATCTACCATGCAAAAAAAAAAAAAAAAAAAAAATTCAAGACAAAATTGAAGATTTCAACAATCATCTTCTTAAGTGGGGGAAACAAATGGCATATCAATCATTAACACTGTTCCAATATTCACACTTGGTACCGGTGAACTTGACCTCTGCTTTAACAAGGAAATTGAGACACAGCCTGCGCTTAATAGACTGGGACCTATAAAATTATTAGCTACTTTTAACAAGCAGTGTCCACAGTTCAGTCTTTGTCCTAACTGGGAAGAAGTGAAAAGAAACACAAACACATACGCATTACAACCACCTAAGCGACGGAGCGCGGACCGGGGAAACACCATCCTGACCCAACGACCACCTAACTTGCTCATTGGCCTGCCTGCCCGCCCAAAACCAGCCCACCAGACAGACATCCACCACCATAAGTCCTACACGCACAATACTTCCCTTCAGTATCATTCGTCCACCCACCCTAGACCTCCATCCCAACACTTATCAACTGTTCCTAGAGCTGCATCACATCTGCCACCTGCAAGAACAACAAGGGTAGGACAGGGGCTTGAGAGTGGTGGGGAAGGTGCGCGCAGCTCTAACACCTACGCTGCGGCCTTGAGAGGGACGGCAGAGGAAAGGCACCATATGGGACACAATCGTTCCCTCCTTCACATTTCAAGTACAAGGGAACGACATGAGGATAATTCACCACAAAGCCGTACCTCTACTTCACCACTTTGGGGGCAGGAACACTACCTCAACCTAGATGATCTCAGCATTACCAACGTGATGCTATCAGACATAGAGACACTTTCAGGAATCACCCACGGAACAGAAATAATGAAAGAACTAAAGTAGGATGCTATAATTGTGGTGAGTTTAATCACGAAAAAGCAACCTGTAGGTTTGATCACAAGTTGTTATGCGGTATCTGCCGACATCTAGGACACAAGAGCCGCCTGTGCCAGTATTATAGCCAATAGGATAATGGCAAAGAAGTTTTAGCCGATGTTAATAATAATGGGAATTTTTTTGATAATTGAACATGTAAATGATCAGTCACTTTTAGGAAGTTTAGACGAGGTGAAATTGTTGGTGAGAGACAGAAATGTTGATGTATTATGTATAAGTGAATCATGGCTTCTTCCTAACCTTTCAGATATAGTCCAGTCAATCTACGGTAAAATTTTAGGTAACCCGGACAAAATTGCAAAACGAATAATTCTTGTTGCTATGGATTTAGACAACTTTTGTGGTGATTATATCAAAAGTCTAGAAAAATTTAAGTGGTGGAACAGTATTAAATCAAACGATTAAATCTGAATCGCAATCGCTCAGATGATGATGAAGGTGGAAGGCGGCACCATGTGATTTCTCTCTCCACCACTTTGTTGTATGTTGCTATGTCACTAATATTATTTATTTATATATCTAGATAGTGACAATGAGGACTTAGAATTACCTTGTATTATTAAACAACTCAAATAAAATTACCTTGCATTATTAAACAATTCAAAGCATTATTATTATTATTATTATTATTATTATTATTATTATTATTATTGTTGTTGTTGTTGTTGTTGTTGTTGTTGTTGTTGTTGTTGTTGTTATTATTATTAGTAGTAGTAGGAGTAGTAGTAGGGAGGCGGTGGCATAGTGGATAAGGTGGTGAGCATGGGATCGGGCAGACGTCCACGCTGTAGGTTGGAATCCCACCACGTACAGCCTTAAAACACTTTGCCATTTGTCGAGTGGTTTAAAGTTACCTACATGTAACCATGATACCCAGGTTCTAGGTGGTTACACCCAAGATGAGCTTGGGTGGTGATATGGGCCTAATATGGGTACCACTATAAATAAATTGCCTGCGCAACTAATGGGCGGAAGCTGAACAGCGCTTACCATACACTCTTCAAGTGTGCTTACAGGCGCTATAGGCCTTACCGTAAAAAAAAAATAAATAAATAAAAAAAAAAAAAGTAGTAGTGATAGTGGAGATAGTAGTAGTGTTTTCAATTTTTTTTTTTTTTTTTACGGTAAGGCCTATAACGCCTGTAGGCACACTTGAAGAGTGTATGGGAAGCGCTGTTCAGCTTCCGCCCATTAGTGGCGCAGGCAATTTTATTTATAGTGGTACCCATATTAGGGCCCATATCACCCCCGAAGCTCATCTTGGGTGTAACCACCTAGAACCTGGGTATCATGGTGACATGTAGGTAACTTCAAACCACTCGACAAATGACAAAGTGTTTTAAGGCTGTACGTGGTGGGATTCGAACCTACGCGTGAACGTCTGCCCGATCCCACGTTCACTGCTTTATCCACTATGCCACCGCCTCATTACCAAGAAACTGTGTGTTCAAAATTTTAGAGTGAGAAATATAGCCTATTACGTTTCTTGTTTTATTGAAAATGTAGCCTACTGTATATGAAATCAAATCAAACATTCATCTATTTACCCGTTATCTACTCTTTTACTTAATTCGTTTAGCGGGCTTTCACACCGGAGTGGCACGTCGCACGTCGCATTCCACGTGGCCGTGCTACTTGAAAACGAACAATAGGAAATATATGAAACTTTTCACACCTAAATGGCGTGACACGTTGCATGTGCCACGTGCGACTTGCATACCACTCCAAGATTGGACTGGTCATTTTATATCTATCTATCTATCTATCTATCTATCTATCTATATATATATATATATATATATATATATATATATATATATATATATATATATATATATATATATATATATATATATATATATATATATATATATATATATATATATATATATATATATATATATATATATATATATATATATATATATATATATATATATATATATATATATATATATATATATATATATATCTTCAACTTTGATTGTATTTGAAAGGTATAAGGATGGACCTACTACATAAGATATTACCCATCAACGTCGCAGCAAAGGGCATATTGAGCATACAATCACCTTCACAAATGATATGATCTGTAAATCCAAAAAGGACAAATATTTGACAAACAAAGCCAACAAACAACAGATGATTGACCTTATAGGAGACAGGCTTGAAGCAGCAGGTTGCCAAGTGGTTAAAAGTGATGGAGATGCTGACCTCATAATCGTACAAAAGGTGTTGGAGTCAGCAAGACTGCAGGACACTGTTGTTATCGGCGAAGACACGGATCTTCTCGTACTTTTGTGCTATCATTCAAGTTTTGAGGGGCATAATATTTACTTTAGATCTAAAAAAGGCAAGATGCAAAATGCAGCACCAAAGTATGGAGCATCAAAAGCCTTAAGCTTGGAATTGACAACTGTAAGCACATCCTTTTTACACATGCCATACTTGGATGTGATACAACTTCAGGTGTATTTGGCATAGGAAAGGCACAGCCCTAAAACTCATGAATACCAATGAACATTTCAGACATCAGGCATTGGTATTCTTAAAACAAAATTCAAGTAAAACAGATATCGAAGCAGCTGGAGAAGCTGCTCTTGTAGCCTTATATGGAGGGGGCCAACTAACAGTATTAACAGTCGTCATTTTGAAAAATTTTGCCAGAAGGTTGCAACGAATACAACTTTCGTCCACCCTCAGACCCTTCCCCCAACTGCTTCAGCTGCTAAGTATTACAGCTACAGAGTATATCGTCAGGTACAGGAATGGACAGGCCGAACGGGACTAAATCCACTTGACTGGAGGTGGCATCTGGACAATGAAAATCTTATCCCCACAGAAATGGATCTTCCTCCAGCTCCACCCTCACTGCAGAATGTCATCAGATGCAGTTGCAAGAGTGACTGCACTTCTGCAAGATGCAGCTGCAGGAGGACTGCACTTTAGCATGCAAAAAGTGTAAGGGTATAAGCTGTGAGAATGTTCCACAACCTGATCTTAGCAGCTCTTTTGAAGTCGTGTAATGGGTTTGTGGAGAAGGCTGTCAAAGGATAATGACTTTTTTTTTAATTAAGTGGTGGGGACAGTCCATCATTAACAACAAAAAATTATTACACACTGATTTTATTTTTTAGGGAATATTTATGATTGTCTGTAAATTATGATGTACGCATGGTCATATCTATGTATATTTATCTATATCTAGCTATCCATCTGTCTAACTATGTATTAACAGTTTTTATTTTACTCCTGTAAACATTGTAATAATGCATACAAAGCTGTTCTTATGATATATTATGGAAGTTAGACATATTTCCTAGATTTACTTTGTTGTGCATTTTTTTTTTTTTTGAGATATTAAAGTGACTTTTGTAAAAGAAATATAATTTGTAGATTTGTCCAAATCAATGTAGTGATTTTATTTTTAAAAAACTTTACAGATATCAATATTTTCAATCAAGATTTACAAAAAACTTTTCACAATAATATTAAAAAAAGCACATACTAATTGAATAGGAATTTGTTACACTAAAACTTCATGACTGTATTTTAACGAAAAATCTGTATTTTCTGAGTTACTAAGATGAGCCATTATGGAGAAAAAACGGGAAATATGGAAAAAAGTAAGCCCTGAGGGGGGTTTTCCCAAAAAAGAGGTCTTCCACCAAATATTTTTTTCTAGACTTTTAATATGTTGTTTTATAAGCCTTTAGGAGTAATTTGCACAAGAAATCATTTGTTTTGCAATTTTGTCCTGGTCAAACCATATATTGACTGGACTAATAATTTTGTTATGATATCAGGTTATAAGATTTTTCGTTATGATGGTGGACGTGGTGGAGGAGTATGTGATTATGTGAAAGATGTTCTAACAGTTAATGTGATAGAAGGCGTTGAGGACGTATGGTTAACAATACAGTGTCGCAAATCACCAGCAATCATGGTAGGATGTGTCTATAGACATTCCAAGGCTCTTATCGCCTCTTTTAATTACATACAAAATGTTTTCAAAACACTCTGTTTAAAGAATAAGGCATTGTACATTTCTAGGTGATTTTAACGACAACTAACTTTTTAAGGATATCAAATGACTAATCTTATAAAGAGCAACAAATTGACACAGTTGGTCAATAAACCAACTAGAGTTACGCATACATCCTCGACGCTGATGAATTTAGGCATAACCAACAAGCCCAGTGCTGTCCTCTCATGTGATGTTGTTCCGCAGGAGATAGCCGACCATGATCTCACCAGTATCACTGTTGATATTAAAAAACCTAAGAGGTTGCCTATCATTAGGACTTTTCGACATCTCGGTGAATATACTAAAGATAATTTTTGTTTTAAACTATTTGAAAAACACGGAAAAAATTAATATGATTTTATACACAGACGACGTCAATATACAAGTTGATGTTTTTACTTCTACTTTTATCAGATGCTTGGATGCTTGTGCTCCCTATGTTACCAAGCAAATTAAACATTCATTTGCACCATGGATGACTGACTGTCTGCGTGAGGCAATGAATCTTAGAGATGACACTAAGAAAAAACTTCAGTCTGATAGATATATCATTGCTCTTCAGGAACAATATAAACATGAAAAGAAGCGAGTCAAAACGCTCATTGCTGAATATAAAGTTACATATAATCGCAAAAAATGTCTTGATAATAAAGGGAATATTTCTAAGACTTGGGCAACCATTAAAGATATTGTTCCTGACTGTAAGAATCACTCTAGAGAATACAATTTTGATGATGAAGCAAAGAAAGCCAATGAATTTAATGTTCACTTTGCAAACCTAGGGAGAAACACTTATGATAAAACTCAAGAAACGCTCCATGGTGAAAATGTACCTGATTTTAATGACGCAAATGTGATTTTAGATGGTGTTAGTATTTTTAGACCGCAGCCTGTAGACATAGAACTTGTCATCCTAACTAAAAAGTCTTAACGAAACTAGGGCAGTTGGTTCTGCCAGTATTTCAATGAAATTTATTAAGGATTCCTTGTATGTTACAGCCTTATCTAACTTGTATTATCAACACCTCCATTATCACATGCAGGCATGTTCCCTTCTTCTTGGAAACATGCCCTTGTGGTTCCATTGTTTAAAAGTGGCGATACAAATAATTTGAACAATTATAGACCCATTTCGCTTTTACCCATTCTTTCAAAAATACTGAAGAAAATAGTAGCTGGTCAACTCATACAGTTCTTGGAACGCAACAAAATCATGTCTAATGCACAGCACGGGTTCCGCCCTAGACTATCCACAGAGACTGCACTCACGGTTATTACGGACAAAATATATGATAATATGGATTCAAAAAAATATCTCTTTTGACTATGTGACCTATCAAAGGCTTTTGATAGTGTTTGCCACGAGAATCTGCTACGTAAATGTGCTATGCTCAACATTGATAACTTTTGGTTCTCTAGTTACATTCAGAACAGATCACAATCTGTCCGGATAAAGAATGAAATTTTGCAGGAAGTACATGTGGGATATGGGGTTCCACAGGGCTCAGTTCTTGGCCCCATTCTCTTCTCCATATATAAAAATGACCTTGGTGGAAAAATAGATGGATGTTCTCTGATACAGTATGCCGATGACACCCAGTTTCTTACAGCCGATACTATTGACAATCTTAATAACCTTATCAATAATACAGAAGAGACAATGCGTAAAATAAAACTATATTTCATTACTAATGGACTTCTATTAAATCCCAAAAAAACACAATGCATCTTTATTGGAAACAGGCAACTATTATCTCGAATTCCTCCTGAGACTTTTATAAATTGTGACGGCGTGCACATTCACCCAAGCACACATGTCAAAAACTTATGTGTCTATTTTGATAAATATATGCTTTTTGATGTGCATATTGATGAACTTAACAAGAAGGTCATGGGAGTATTAATGTTTCTTAACAGAGTAAGTGAGCATTTTGATAAAACTACCCGAATTATTGTTGTGCTGTCTCTGGTGCTTAGTCTTATAAATTATTGTATCAGCATTTGGGGCAGTACTTGTAAAACGCTTCTTCACAGTGTGCAAAAATTACAACATTTTGCTGCAAAAGTTGCCATCGCAGGAGCGAGGAAATATGACCATGCAACTCCTTTCATAAAAGAACTAAAGTGGTTGACCATTAACGACAAATATGTTTTTGAAAAGTGTACCACTGTTTACAAAGCAGTCCATGGATTATACCCAGACTGGTATATAAAGTTCCCCACAGTTAGAAAAAGGGCTGCAAGCATAACAAGGCAAGAAAATAACCTTCACATACCAAGAGCCAAAACAGACTCTGGTGCCAGGCCCACTACTATATGTGGACCAACATTCTGGAACAATTTGCCTCATTACACCAGAAGCTCTGGAAGTTTACATAGTTTTTAATCTAGTCTTTTAAATATATTTCTTAAAGACTCGTAATCACGTCTATTTTCACTCTTCCGTATATGATATGTCTATTGTTTTAATTAGATTTTATTTTTTAAGTTGATTTAAAAAATATTTTAGGCTAGACATTTTTTCTCATAATCTATAGTTTTACTATTACTGTTTTGCCTTTTAACCTGTTGTTTAACTTTTATCTGTTTTTAGCTTTAAAACTATTATTTGAATTGAAAACTGCTTACGCAGATTAGTATCTGTAGAATTTAAATACTATTATATACCTATGGCTATAAAGAATAGCCATGTATCATGGAAATAAACAATTTGAATTTGTATAATTGTATAACTCTCTCTCTCTCTCTCTCTCTCTCTCTCTCTCTCTCTCTCTCTCTCTCTCTCTCTCTCTCTCTCTCTCTCTCAATGAATAAATTAATTTGTGTGTGTGTGTGTGTGTGTGTGTGTGTGTGTGTGTGTGTGTGTGTGTGTGTGTGTGTGTGTGTGTGTGTGTGTGTGTGTGTGTGTGTGTGTGTGTGTGTGTGTGTCTTGCATTTTGTCGTGTTGAACTCCATTTGCCATGTACAGCTCCATTTCCATATTCTGTCCAAGTCTTCCTGGAGTAGTTCGCAATCTTTGTCACATCTCACTTTTCTTAACAATTTTGCATCGTCTGCAAATAGGCTCACATAACTGGACACCCCATCCACCATGTCATTTATGTAGACCGCGAACATTACTGGTGCCAACACTGATCCCTGTGGAACTCCACTCTCCACCAAGCCCCATTCTGATGGTCTGTCCTTAATTATTGTTCTCATTTCTCTTCCTACCAAAAGTCTTCCATCCATTTTAGTAAACTGCCATGCACTCCTCCTACCATTTCAAGTTTCCAGATCAGTCTCCGGTGTGGTACCTTATCAAAGGCCTTTTTAAATCCAGATATATTCCATCAGCCCAACCATCTCTTTCCTGTATTACATCTATCACCCTCGAATAGTAACATATCAGGTTTGTCGTGCATGAACGCCCTTTTCTAAAACCAAATTGACACTCACAAAGTATGTCATTTTTCTCCAAGAAGTCTGTCCATCTATTCTTCACCACCCTCTCACACATCTTAGCTACCACACTTGTAAGTGACACTGGTCTATAGTTCAATGGGTCTCTCTTGTTACCTGATTTATAGATTGGGACAATGTTAGCTCTTTTCCAGTCTTGGGGCACTACACCTTCCCTTAATGAGGCATCAATTACTTCACAAACTTTTTCTGCCAGTTGCTCCTGCATTCTCTTAAAATCCATCCTGATACCCCATCAGGTCCCACAGCTTTTCTCACTTCTAAACTCCCCATCATGTTCTTGATCTCCTCCACAGTTACTTGAAACTCCTTCATAATCCCTTTCTGTTCCATTACCAGTGGTTTGTCAAAAGCAGTCTCCTTTGTGAATACCTTCCGAAAGCATCCATTCATAGCCTCTGCCATTTCCTGGGATCTTCACTGCATACTCCATTTACTTCTAAACTTTCAATACTTTCTCTATTTTTGATGTTGTTGTTCACATGTCTGTAAAAAGCCTTGGTTGGTCTTTACATTTATCAATTATATCCTTTTCTTGTTTCTTTCTTTCTTCTCTTCTAATCAACACATATTCATTTCTTGCTCTTTTGTAACTTTCCCACTGCTTAATCCGTCTTTTCCTTCTCCACCTCTTCCATGCATCCTCTTTTCTTGTTCTAGCCTTTTCACATCTATCGTTAAACCAGTCCTGCTTTCCAACTTCTCTATGTTGTCTTATTGGTACAAATTTTTCTCACCTTCTTTGTATATTTTTATAAATTCCTTCCACTTTTCATTTGCTCCTTAGCACTCTTGAATTTCATCCAATTTGTCTCTTGAAAGAATTTCTTTAGGTTTCCAAAATCTGTCTTGGCATAATTCCATCTTCCCACTTTATATTCTTCATTTCTTCTAGATTTCTCTTCGTCTATCACCTTGAACTCCAAAACTGCATGATCACTCTTTGCTAAAGGGCACTCCACCCTCATCTCCTCAATGACCATTGGCTCTGTACTAAAGACCAAGTCCAGTCTTGACGATGCTCCCTCTCCTCCAAACCTAGTATCTTCTTTGACCCACTGAGTTAACACATTTTCCATTGCCAGTGTCAATAGTGTATTTCCCCATGTTGTCTCTGATCCTTCCATTGACCAGTCCTCCCAACACACCTCTTTACAATTAAAATCTCCCATCATTATAGTTCGTTCACAGCCACCCAACATTTCTTCCAGACATGTTCCTGTATCACTTATCATTTCTTCATATTCCTGTACTGACCATGCATTTGTCTTAGGTGGTACGTACACCACTATGTAGTGCCTCTTTTTTCCTTCATTAGTTTCTGCTCTGATCTTTAGCACTTCTGCCTTTCCCATACCTTCTTTCACTTGATCCACCTTTATATCTTTTTTAACCAGCAACATCACTCCTCCTCCCATCTTACCTACTCTATTTCTTTTCCAAACATTATATTTCCCTTCTCCAACCATCATCAGGTCTTCTCCCTCTCTCAGTTTTGTTTCAGTAAGACCCACAATATCTGGGTTCTTGTCCCTCAAGTAATCGTTGAGTTCTAAAATCCCCGATATCACTCCATTTATGTTGGAATACATTACATTCCGCTCATACGTAAGTTTCTTTAGTCCTTTCTTGCTGTACTTTTCTGGGTTATGAACCACTTCCTCAGTCTCATATCCAAGATTCTCCAGAAAAACTCTTTCTTCTCCTCTTCTGTCCTCTCTTCATTTTTTTTCAAAGCCTCCTTTCTCAACTCATTTAACATTTCTCTTTCCTTTTCACCGAGATCTCTTCTCAACCAAATCTTCCTTGTTGTTTCCTGCTGGGCTAGCCTCCATGACTTCTCCACCAATTCATCTACATCCTTTTGTGACTTAAGTTTGATTCTTATTGGCCTCATACCTTCTCTTGTGAACTTTCCAATTCTATGGAAGTCCTCTATTTCTTGTACTAGGTCTTTTCCCTCCTCCTGCACCACATTAATGATATTATTTATCACCTTTTTTATGTTTTTCTCTCTCTCCATTTTACTCGGTGTCTTATCCTCCTCCACACCAAATATCACCACACATCTCTTTTTGTCTACAGTTTCCCTCACCAATGTCTCATTTGATTTAATAACCTTCACCACTTTCTCAGCAATCTTCTCTTCTATGATCTGTTGATCTATAATTTCAGCAAGGCCCAAAGTTTTCTCCCAGACTCTTTGATTTCCTTTTCCAGACTTGCAACTTTGTAATTTACCTCCTTTCTTTCCACTTCCTGACTTTTTTCCATTATTTTCTTCACATAAGCGCTTTTCTCCATTATTCCTTGAAATCCTGTGAAGTCTGATTCATCTTTCGAGTTCACGGCCGCCATGTTGCGCAGATGTAAACAAACCAGCTGATGGCTCAAACGCAGGCTACAGTTTATATTTACCTTCCCTGGACATTATTTTGCTAATCAACAGTTAACATGACTATATGGAGACGGGACAAACATTACCAGCTCCTTTCCCACCTTGGTTACTCTTAGGCAATGGTAACTGTAGAATTA
>NC_059269.1:1778399-1783078 GCF_017591435.1 Portunus trituberculatus | reverse complement strand
TTTTTTTTTTTTTTTACATTACAAGGGCACTGGCCAAGGGCAAACAAAGTGTTGGAAAAAAAAAAAACCCGCTGGTTGCCAGGCCCTGTTAAGAGGAAAGTAGAAAGAGAAAAACCAAAAAAATCTAAAAGGAGGGTCCAGTTAACGTAAGAGGTGTCTTGACACTCCTCTTTTGAAAGAGTTTAAGTCATAGGCAGGTGGAAATACAGACACAGGTAGAGAGTTCCAGAGTTTACCAGTGTAGGGAATGAAGGAGTGAAGATACTGGTTAACTCTTGCATTAGGAAGATGGACAGAATAGGGATGAGAAGAAGTAGAGAGTCTTGTGCAGCGAGGCCGCAGGAGGGGGAAGGCATGCAGTTAGCAAGTTCAGAAGAGCAGACAGCATGAAAACAGCGGTAGAAGACAGATAAAGATGCAACATTGCGGCGGTGACTTAAAGAATCAAGACAGTCAGTTAGAGGAGAAGAGTTGATAAGACGAAAAGCTTTAGATTCCACCTTGTTTAGTAAAGCTGTGTGTGGATCCCCAGACATGAGAGCCATACTCCATACACGGGCGGATAAGGCCCTTGTACAGAGCAAGCAGCTGGGAGGAGAGAAAATGGACGAAGACGCCATAGGACACCTAACTTCTTGGAAGCTGATTTAGCAAGAGTAGAGATGTGAAATTTCCAGTTTAGATTTTTAGTGAAGGATAGACCGAGTGTGTTTAATGTAGAGGAGAGGGAAGTTGAGTGTTATTGAAGAAGAGAGGATAGTTGTCTGGAAGGTTATGTCGAGTAGATAGTTGTAGAAATTGAGTTTTGAGGCATTGAACAAAACCAGGTTTTCTCTGCCCCAATCAGAAACAAGTGAAAGATCAGAAGTTAGGCGTCCTATAGCATCTCGCCTTGAGTCATTTAATTGTTGTTGGGTTGGGCGTCTGTTGAACGCTGTTGAATAATGCAGGGTGGTATCATCAGCATAGGAGTGGATAGGGCATTGAGTCAGATTTAGGAGATCATTGATGAATAATAGAAAGAGAGTGGGTGATAGGACAGAACCCTGTGGAACACCACTGTTGATAGTTTTAGGAAGAACAGTGACCGTCTACTACAGCAGCAATAGAACGATCGGAAAGGAAACTGGAGATGAAGGTACAGAGAGAAGGATAGAATCCGTAGGAGGGTAGTTTAGAAATTAAAGATTTGTGCCAGACTCTATCGAAGGCTTTCGATATGTCAAGGCCGACAGCAAAGGTTTCACCGAAGTCCCTAAAGAGGATGACCAAGATTCAGTTAGGAAAGTAAGAAGATCACCAGTAGATCTGCCTTTACGGAAACCATACTGGCAATCAGAGAGAAGGTTGTGAGCTGATAGATGCCTCATTATCTTCCTATTAAGGATAGACTCAAAGGCTTTAGAAAGGCAGGAAATCAAAGCTATAGGGCGGTAGTTAGAAGGATTGGAGTGGTCACCTTTTTAGGGACAGGTTGAATGTGAGCAAACTTCCAGCAAGAAGGATAAATAGAAGTAGAGACACAGATGAAAGAGTTTGACCAGGCTGTGAGCGAGTTCGGAAGCACAGTTTTGAGAACAACAGGAGGGACTCCATCCGGACCGTAAGCCTTCCGAGAATCAAGGCCAGAGAGGGCCAGGAAAACGTCTTTATAAAGAATTTTAATTTTAGGGATGAAGTAGTCAGAGGGTGGAGGAGTAGGAGGAATATGCCCAGAATCATCCAAAGTTGAGTTGGTAGCAAAGGTTTGAGCGAAGAGTTCAGCTTTAGAAAAGAAGAGACAGCTGTAGAGCCATCTGGATGAAGTAAAGGAGGGAAAGACGAAGAAGTAAAGTTGTTAGAGATATTATTGGCTAGATGCCAGAAATCTCGAGAGGAGTTAGAATTGGAAAGACTTTGACATTTTCTATTGATGAAAGAGTTTTAGTAAGTTGGAGAATAGATTTGGCATGATTACGGGCAGAAATATATAGGGCATGAGTTTCAGCAGTTGGATGGCTACGGAACCGTTTGTGAGCCGCCTCTCTATCATTGACAGCACGAGAACAAGCAGAGTTAAACCAAGGCTTTTTAGCTTTAGGGTTAGAGAAAGTATGAGGAATGTATAGCTCCATGCCAGAGATAATCACCTCTGTTATGCGCTCGGCACAAAGAGAAGGATCTCTGACATGAAAACAATAATCATATTTTGTTGTTCATAATAAATGTATTATTATATTACTTTCTTTTTGCAAATTTAATGTTTGTTTAGATTTAGTTATCTGTAATGTTTAGGGTAATTTGCTCCGTGAATCATGGTAATGTTTTATTTTCAAAGGTGCGTCCAAGTCACGTTCTCCTTTGTGTACAGTTTTGTGGGTTTGAGGTCCTGGACAATCCTGGGAATAGCGCCATTTCAAATATTCATTTTATATATAATGTGTATTGTCAATGAAATATACAAGTGTTAGCGAAAGCAGAATATTCCAAGAGTACTAGTAGTGTAGTAGCGGGAGGCGGCCAGCAGGGGTGCGGGTCTTGCCAGTGGAATCTTCTCTACTAAGCCACCGCCACTACCTTAGTAGAGTTATTTTTTTTATACAATATGAGCTTTTTATGGGGTTCTTCTGGCCATAGGAGGTATTGTGGGTGCCATCTATATGAAAGTCAATCCATTAGGAACCTTTACCCCGAGTAAATGCCCTTTTTATCCTTGAACCGTGGCCACGATTCAAACACATGAGCCTGCAGACTCCTCGGCCACGAAAGAGCCCGTGATTCCGCTCTTCTTCTCTCTTTTCTATCTATATGCTTCCATTCTTCTCTCTTTTTTTTCATTCACTTTCTAATTATTTTAATCTTTTCTTCCTGGACAGTCCTGGCTTGAGGGCCCTAGCAATAGTGAATTGGCAATTAAATTCACTAATATCAACGAAAGCAGAATAGGTCGAGAGTAGTGAATATGGTGGGGAGTGTGGGATCTAGCAGACGTTCATGTGTAGGTTCGAATCCCACCATGTGCCATCCTAAAACTTTTTCTTTTTTCGAGTGGTTTCAGTTTACTTACGTATCATCGTGGTACACAGGTTCTAGGTGGAGGTGTTACTACCTTACACCAAAGATGCGCCTGGGTGGTGATATGAGCCCTAATATGGGTACCACTATTAATAAAATTGCCTGCCCCGCTAATGGATGGAAGCTGGACAGCGCTTTCCATACACTTCAGGTATACCTGCAGGCGCTATAGACGATGACATAAGAAAAAGTAGTTATTCCATAACAGAAAGAAAAACTACTGTAAACTCTCTCTCTCTCAGTGGTTATAGCGCTGGCTTCACAAGCCAGAGGACCGGGGTTCCATTCCCCGGCCGGGTGGAGATATTTGGGTGTGTCTCCTTTCACGTGTAGCCCCTGTTCACCTAGCAGTGAGTAGGTACGGGATGTAAATCGAGGAGTTGTGGCCTTGTTGTCCCGGTGTGTGGTGTGTGCCTGGTCTCAGGCCTATCCGAAGATCGGAAATAATGAGCTCTGAGCTCGTTCCGTAGGGTAACGTCTGGCTGTCTCGTCAGAGACTGCAGCAAGTCAAACAGAATAAACAGTGAATCTCTCTCTCTCTCTCTCTCTCTCTCTCTCTCTCTCTCTCTCTCTCTCTCTCTCTCTCTCTCTAATAATGATACTAACTGTGATCAATATCACAATAATTTGTTTGAGTCACTTATTCACTTGTGCCTTTAAAATATTGTTGCAAGGTTTTCTAGAGAAATCATTATAATAATAATAGTAATACTGATAATATCACTGATAATATCATTATTATCTTTTATAATATCATTATTAGAAATGATAATAAAAACATTTATAGTATTAATATTAATAAGAGTGATAATGATAACAATAATAGTATTAGTAACAATAATGTAAATAATAATAATAATGATTATAATAATAATATTAATAATAATAATAATATAATAATAATAATAATAATAATAATAATAATAATAATAATAATAATAATAATAATAATAATAATAATAATAATAACAGTAACAACGATAGCAATAATATTTCATAATTATTATTATATTATTAGTCTTATTGTTATTATTAATAGTAGTAGTAGTACTTTTATAATAATAATTATTATTATTATTATTATCATTATTATTTTTATTATTATTAATGTTAGTATTATTATTATCTATTATTATTATTTTTTGTTATTATTATTATTATTATTATTATTATTATTATTATTATTATTATTATTATTATTATTATTATTATTATTATTATTATTATTATTATTATTATTATTATTATTATTATTATTATTATTATTATTATTATTATTATTGTTATTATTATTATAATTATTATTCCTGTTCTTAATGTAATAAAAAGCAAAAAGATAATAATGATAATAATAATAATAATAATAATAATAATAATAATAATAATTATTATTATAATAATGATAATAATAATTATAATAATAATAATATTATTATTATTATCATTATTATTTTTATTATTATTATTGTTATTGTTATTATTATTATTATATTATTATTATTATTATTATTATTATTATTATCTATTATTATTATTTTTTGTTATCATTATTATTATTATCATTATTATTATCATTATTATTATTATTATCATTATTATTATTATTATTATTATTATTATTATTA
>NC_059269.1:1765899-1773399 GCF_017591435.1 Portunus trituberculatus | reverse complement strand
AGTGAAGAATTAGCCAAGATATAAATTTCTTGAAACCTCTCTCTTAAAACAAGTCAAGCCATAAGAAGAAGCAGGTGTGGTCTCCTTCCATGCCTTTCCTTTTTACCGCCCTTGTGGTAACTCTTCCCTCATTCCACACCTTTACTTCCTTTATTAATAAGAATACATATAATGGCTGCCTAGTCAGCCAGTCAGGAGGATGGCCTCAACAGCTGCCAGGGCCAGTGGTCAGTCAGGTGGGTCTCTCTCTCTCTCTCTCTCTCTCTCTCTCTCTCTCTCTCTCTCTCTCTCTCTCTCTCTCTCTCTCTCTCTCTCTCTCTCTCTCTCTCTCTCTCTCTCTCTCTCTCTCTCTCTCTCTCTCTCTCTCTCTCTCTCTCTCTCTCTCTCTCTCTCTCTGGATAGCTCTCTTGCTTAGTTTCTCTCATTATCTCTCTCTCTCTCTCTCTCTCTCTCTCTCTCTCTCTCTCTCTCTCTCTCTCTCTCTCTCTCTCTCTCTCTCTCTCTCTCTCTCTCTCTCTCTCTCTCTCTCTCTCTCTCTCTCTCTCTCTCTCTCTCTCTCTCTCTGCCGCCTGGCAACGCAAGGCACGTCTCTGCCCCTACAACCCTCGGTGTTAATGTCATAGATGAGGAAACAAAAACTAAGATACTGAAAATGGAAAAAAATATAGAAATATTATTGTCAAGACTAGAAACAAAAGACTTAGAAATGGAACTATTAGCCACAGAGGTTAAAACCGCTTATGAAACTATTGAACTCTTACTAAAGCGAGTTAATGAGCTTGAGTTAAAAAACAAAGAAGAAAACAACAAAACAGTCTTCTCACTACCAAACAACTGCCTGTTGCTGGGAGATAGCAACACTCACCATGTGTTACGTTCAGACTTAGGGAGTGATTGTACAGTAAGAACCATCAACATGTCTACCTTTGAAAAGCTTAGGAATTGGATAACACATAAGCTCACTCGTGTTCCTTCTACCTGTGTGATAAACTGCGGACTATATGACATACTCGACGATCTAACACCTGAAGTCATACTTGATAATGTAGGATCTTTCATAAGTGACCTTAAAGAGAAATGTAATAACATGAAAATTTATGTGTGCACCTTTGCACCAGCCCCAGTGTCACACGAGACAAAGTGCAAAATAGAAAACTATAATGAACAATTAGTGAGATGGGCCGACACTAACGGTGTGACTGTTGTGAATACATCTCCCATGTTCACACTAGTACAGGGATATTGACGAATTGTGTTTTAACACTGAGAAACACACTACACCTTTCATCTTGAATAGACTAGGAGTGATTAGACTGCTGGGTGCTATCAACAAACAATGTCCAGAGTTCCAGCTCTGTTCAAATTGGAATGGGGTCAAGAGAAAATCTCCCGTTTTTGCTGATGCAGACTCAGACAAAGATTTACAAACCATTCAGAAAAAAGACACACAGCAGTCTCTATCACGCCAATACAACACCTCCCACACTATGCCTCTTTTGATAACTAACCCGAACAATGCAGCCTCCCAATTCCAATACCCCAACCACCTCACAGAACCCCCCCATTACCAGTCATTAATCAGAAAGTATCTCCGTTGGAGGATGAGCTTGACCACCTCCCACCCCCTCCATCATCATCATCGTCTCTCCCTCCTAGACCCCCACCCCATCCTCAGCCCCCTTCTGGACCGCCACACCACACCCGATTTCCTTCCCCTCCCATATCTCATCCCCCTCCCATGACGTACGCCAGTATAGCCTCCACTTCAACACTTGTACCACACCACAACTTATATTCACCACCACAGCGGAGCGTCCCACGACCATACCATAGCTTCAGTCAGTATAGTGTCAATGTACCAAGACAACACACTAAGCATCCTATACAGTTGCAAGGCTTTCGTTGTAGAGAAGGACGCACAGCTCCCCACACCTCTCACTTTATGCACTACCCCATAACGCAAACTAGTAATGTTGGTAGCCCTCACAATCATTTTAATTATACATCAGGAAATGATAACACATATAAGAAAAAAGTAGGATGTTACAATTGTGGAGAATACAACCATATACAGGCGAACTGCAGGTTGACCACAAACTTTTGTGTCAACTGTGCCATTCTCTCGGACATAAAAGCAGGCTATGTAAATATTATCGTTGAGACCATGGCAATGAAGAATCTGCCGCTGTTAATCAAAAAAAGGACTATCTAACTGTTGAACATATTAATGCACAGTCCTTGATTGCAAGTTTAGATGAAGTGAAGTTACTGGTAAACGATAGAAATATTGATGTCTTTTGTATTAGTGAAACATGGCTTCATGTAAACACCCAAGATGCTTATGTTAACATTCCAAATTATACTATTTATAGATGTGACAATGGCAGAGGAGCTGGGGTATGTATTTATGTTAATAACAGTTTGAATTCCTCTGTCATCAAATTAGAAATACCAAGACACGTAGGTGTAGAGGACGTGTGGGTCCAGGTGCAGTGTAGGAAGCTACCGGCCATTTTTTATTGGTTGTGTGTATCGTCACCCCAAAGCTCTGGCTGCATCATTTGATTATATTGAAGATGTTTTTAGGATGGTGTGTTTACGCGACAAAAATGTTTTTATCCTCGGTGATTTTAATGACGACTTGCTATTAAAGGGGAAATAATATCAATAAAATAATAAAGAGTAACAATTTGTCACAAGTAATCGACAAAGCCACAAGAACAACATTAACATGTGCTACTTTACTTGATCTTATAATTACTAATAAGCCTGATGTAATTTTTTCACATGAAGTTGTACCTTTAGTTATCGCAGACCATGACCTTGTATCTGTTGTTATTAATGTACGTAAACCTAGAAAACTGTCAGTTGTAAAAACTTTTAGAGATTTGAAAAATTATGATAAAGACATTTTTTGTTCGCTACTTCTTGACCATGTTTGTTTTATGAATAATATATTTTTTACTGATGATGTTGATAAGCAAGTGTGCATTTTAATGATGTTTTTACAACCTGCCTAGATATGTGTGCCCCAACTGTTACTAGGGCTGTGAAGGGAAGACCTGCACCGTGGATGAGTGATGAGATTCGTGAGGCAATGAGAGTGCGTAATGAGCTACAAAAAGAACTTAAATTAGACCATAACAACCCTTTATTACGTGAGCACTACAAGAGTGCCAAAATCACGTAAAATCATTAATAAAAATTACTACGGCTGAGCATTACCACGACCGTCTCAAACAGTGTAAAGGAAACACTTCGGTCACCTGGAAGATGATTAATGAAATTATTCCCAACAGCAAAATACACATAATGCTCAAAATTTTCTAACCCATGCAGTAAAGCTGAAGAGTTCAACAAATTTTTCTCTAGCGTTGGAGAATCTACGTATAGACGGTCACAGGAGGAACTAAAACTCGATGGTATATCAGTGACTGGTTGTCCTCATCCTGACATTGAGGTTAAAGCCGCGTTCAGGCCTAACCCCGTAGACACCAACACTATGATTTTAGCTGTTAAAGACCTGAATACAACTAACTCGGTCGGCTCAGACGGTATAGCGCTAAGGTTTCTCCGGGACGCGCTCTTTATCATACTTCCGTTCCTCACTTGTATTGTCAACACGTCCATAGTGAAAGGTGTGTTCCCCGCAGCCTGGAAACATGCACTGGTTGTCCCTCTTTACAAAAATGGTGATCGTGACTGTGTAAATAATTACAGACCCTTATCCATATTACCCATTATGTCAAAAGTACTCGAAAAAATTGTTGCTAAACAACTGTCACATTACTTGGAATCTAACAAATTACTTTCCAATAGCCAGCATGGCTTCCGATGTAGACTATCAACAGAGACAGCCCTTACTACCATTACTGATAAGATATATGACAATATGGACAACAAAAAAAATTTCTTTGTTATCCTTGTGTGACCTCTCAAAAGCATTCGATAGTGTAAACCACAACACCCTTTTATACAAATGTTCTCTACTAAACATAGATGATTTTTGGTTCAAAAATTATCTAAATAATAGGAGTATGTCCATTCGAATCGAAAATAGTATATAAAAAAGAACATTATCAACTATGGGGTCCCAGAAGGCTCTATACTTGGTCCAATTTTATTTGGTATTTACGTTAATGATTTGTCTTCACATGTCAAATGTTTCATTGTGAAATATGCTGATGACACTCAGTTTTTACATTCTAACAGTGTTGATAAACTTGATCATCTCATCAAAGATACAGAGGACACTCTTGTTAAATGTAGACAATATTTTCTTCAGAATGGATTGATGATCAATTTCAGTAAAACTCAATGTATATTTATAGGAAATCGTCAGCTGTTATCTAACATTCCACCCAACACAACAATAAATTTTAATGGTGACAAAATCTACCCATGTAACCATGTGAAAAACTTGGGGGTCTATATTCATCGGTATATGCTGTTTGACGTCCACATCAGCGAAGTTAATAAAAAAAGTAATGGGTATTTTAATATATATCAGCAGAATAAGTGACAAGCTTGACAGACATAATAGAATTATTATTATACAGACACTTGTTTTAAGCCTCATAGATTATTGCATAAAGATATGGGGGACTACTAATGATAAGCTGATGTCTGATGTACAGAAATTACAGAACTTTGCAGCAAGGGTGGCTTTTGGAAGCGTCAGAAAGTACGACCATATATCCCCAGTCTTCAGGGAACTGGAATGGCTAAGGATAAATCAGAAGTGTTTGTTTGACGTAGGTGTAATTGCTTTTAAAGTTTTAAGAGGCTTTTATCCTGACTGGTTTTATCTTTTAAATGTAGACGAGCCATTACTAATGGTAAAACTAGACAGAGTCAGCAGCTGTGTGTGCCGCGTACAAACACACACACGGGGGACAGGTGTACAGCTGTACAGGTCTCCAAATTGTGGAACACTCTCCCACCCTCCATCACACAGGCACCTACACTCCCCACTTTTAAGGCAAAGCTCAAGAAATTTCTTTTAACATAATATGTGTAAGGCAGGATGGATTCTGGAAGTTTTTTAGTGTGAATGTTTTATAGTGTACAGTATAGTTACTCACTTTTTTATGATTTTATTGAATTGGCATTATCATAATGCTGCAATCATGTATACATTTATATAATGTGTATGATTGTCATGGTTGTTACCATATTTATTATATCATATATATTACCATGTCTATATCATTAGTGTGATCAGTGTAATAACCACCTTGGTGGAAAATAAAGAATCTGAATCTGAATCTGAATCTCTCTCTCTCTCTCTCTCTCTCTCTCTCTCTCTCTCTCTTGAGCTGCTAAGTTAAGTCCGAGACAGACTGGGACTAGGGAGGTCTTCCCTGTCAGCCAGTCAGGTGGATTACCCTCAACAAGTGCAGACACACACACACACACACACACACACACACACACACACACACACACACACCATGCTCCCCAGGGTGGATTATGAGGATGAGACAGACAGACTTGGCAGAGTCACAATCAGTTGGTGGTTAGGTAAAGCTGATTGAGGTAGGATTGAATTTTGTGCTTGTGAAGCTTGTAGAGTTACCAGGGTGGTAGTCTAGAGGGGCCAGGGTCAGCGTAGTGGTCAGAGGGCAGGGAGGCGCTGTACACACACCTTCCCTGCTTTCCCGCTCCCCAGCGTTGCCAGGATGGGTCAGGATATTGATGGTCTTTTGAGCTGCTAATTTAGGTCCGACCCAGACTGGGACTAGGGAGGACTGCCACGCCAGCCATGAACAGTTGCCAAGATCTGTTTTCATCTTAACTAATTATACTCTTCCTCCTCTCTCTCTCTCTCTCTCTCTCTCTCTCTCTCTCTCTCTCTCTCTTGAGCTGCTAACTTAGGTCCTAGCCTGACTTTGACTGGGAGAGGGGGTAGGCTGCCTGGCCAGCCAGTCAGGTGGATGGCCCTCAAGAGTTGCCAGTGTCAGTCACGAGGGTGGTCCATTATACAGTATTTATACTCTTTCTCTCTCTCACACACAGTCAGGGAGGGTAGGGATGTACTGCACACACACACCCATGCTCTCTCTCTCTCTCTCTCTCTCTCTCTCTCTCTCTCTCTCTCTCTCTCTCTCTCTCTCTCTCTCTCTCTCTCTCTCTCTCTGCTCTCTCTCTCTCTCTCTCTCTCTCTCTCTCTCTCTCTCTCTCTCTCTCTCTCTCTCTCTCTCTCTCCTCTCTCTCTCTCTCTCTCTCTCTCTCTCTCTCTCTCTCTCTCTCTCTCTCTCTCTCTCTCTCTCTCTCTCTCTCTCTCTCTCTCTCTCTCTCTCTCTCTAAGTCTCTCTCCAAGCCTGACTTTGACTGTGTTCAGTCAGCCAGTCAGGTGGATGGCTCTCTCCAATCTCTCTCTCTCTCTCTCTCTCTCTCTCTCTCTTTTTGCTAATTTAAACAAAACAAAAACTTAATAGGAACATGTACCCAAAGGCGCACTGTCGTGTGCTACCTATTCAAAGGAACATGTACCCAAAGGCGCACTGTCGTGTGCTACCTATTCTAATACTACAATCTATTTCTCTACAATATTTACAAGACTTAAAATAGATAATATACAAGATGGTCAGCATGTAAATGGAGCACTATTCGTTTCACTTCACTAGCACTATTCACGCACTGCACTACACTGAGTGTCACGTCACAAAGAGTGTCAGAGGAGTTGGCAGTGTCTGTCTCCACTTATGTGCCATCAGTTTGACACTGTGTGTGTTCATCTCCTGGACGTGAGGCACCGCGGCCGTGAACAAGTTCCACATCCTGGAGACGCGTCCTGCGAAGGTGCGTTGATGCTGACACCCGTGGGATCGCGGCACCTCTACGGCGTCACCACCATTGAGCACCGTTCTCGTGCTCCGTGCGGTGACTCTTAGAGGATGACGCAGCCCTGCCAGATGTGGCACTCTTTGCACCTGTGCCTTATGGAACACTACGATCGCCGCCACGTCTCTGCGGTGTTCCAGTGAATCAAGGGGACGCTCAGGCTCTGGGTGAGGTGGTAGTGCAGCATCTACTAGCCGTATGGCGCGGCGTTGGATGCTGTCCAGTCTCCTTCTGTGTGTGGCGGCACAGGACATCCAGGAGAGAGCTGCGTATTCAAGGTGGGGCCGCACCTGTGCCTTGTACAGCAGCAGTCTCCCCTTCCTGTCAAGGAAACTGGCGATCCTTCTGAGAGCGGAGATCCTGTGAGAGGCTTTTTTGGCAATGGTTTTGACATGCCTGTCAAACCTCAGCCCTCGATCCACCTCCACTCCAAGTATCTTGACGTCATCTTGGAGTGGGAGAGCAGCAGCGCCAAAAGACAACTTTCCTGCCATTGCTGCCATGGCGGCTGGGGACCGAGAGACAACCATTGCTTGTGTCTTCTCCGGCGCGAATGTCACTTGCCATCGAGCACCCCACTCCTTTATCACTCGTAGCTGCTGATTGATGGCCTCAGCAGCCCGCCCACTGTCCTGGCGTGGATAGGTATAGGAG
>NC_059269.1:1760176-1765399 GCF_017591435.1 Portunus trituberculatus | reverse complement strand
TCTCTCTCTCTCTCTCTCTCTCTCTCTCTCTCTCTCTCTTGAGCTGCTAACTTACGTCCTAGCCTTACTTTGACTGGGATAAGGGGTGGGCTGCCTGGCCAGCCAGTCAGGTGGATGGCCCTCAACAGTTGCCAGTGTCATTCACGAGGGTGGTCCATTATACAGTATTTATACTCTTTCTCTCTCTCTCACACAGTCAGGGAGGGTAGGGATGTACTGCACACACACCCATCTCTCTCTCTCTCTCTCTCTCTCTCTCTCTCTCTCTCTCTCTCTCACACAGTCAGGGAGGGTAGCATGTGCGTCACACACTTCCCATGCTCTCTCTCTCTCTCTCTCTCTCTCTCTCTCTCTCTCTCTCTCTCTCTCTCTCTCTCTCTCTCTCTCTCTCTCTCTCTCTCAGCTCTCTAAGTTAGGTCCCTAGCCTGACTTTGACTAAGGGGCAGCCGCCCCAGTCAGGTGGATGGCCCTCAACAGTTGAAAATGTCAGTCTCTCTCTCTCTCTCTCTCTCTCTCTCTCTCTCTCTCTCTCTCTCTCTCTCTCTCTCTCTCTCTCTCTCTCTCTCTCTCTCTCTCTCTCTCTCTCTCTCTCTCTCTCTCTCTCTCTCTCTCTCTCTCTCTCTCTAACAGTAATCCTCTCAATGAAAAAAATTAGGATCACCAGTTCATATGGATCATACGAGATTCCATATTCATTGTTTCGAGATGCCTTACCTGTCAATGCACCGTACCTAACCTGCATTATAAACACTTGTATCGTCACCGGAGTCTTTCCCACTGCTTGGAAGCATTCTCTTGTCACTCCTATTCATAAAAGTGGAGCATGTGATGATCTGGGCAACTACCGACCTATTTCATTATTATATGTTCTATCTAAAATACTTGAAAAGGTGATAGCCACTCAATGTGTAAACTTTTTAGAGTCTAATAAATTGCTAAACGCCACACAACATGGATTCAGATCTAATTTATCAACCATCGCGGCGGGTATAACTAAAATTACAAATAAAATCAATGAAAATATGGACAATAATAAAATATCCTTACTGACCTTGTGTGCCTTGTCTAAGACGTTCAACAGTGTCAGCTATGATATTTTGTTAAAAGAGATGCACATTGCACAATATGGGAATTGACTCATTCTATAAATACAGATAAAAATGGTTTACTACTAAACATGAATGAAACTCAGTGTATGTTCATTGGTAGCAGAACTTTACTTTCTAGAATGCCTAGCGACACTATAATACACGCTAATGACACAACCATAAAACCATCTGACTCCTTAAAGAACTTGGGTGTCTTCTTTAATAACCACATGCTGGTCGACACACACATAACAAAAATGACTAAGAAAGCCTTTTGCGTTTTGATGTTCATCAATAGAATAAGAGTTTTTCAGTAGTAAGGCCAGAAAGATTGTTATTCAAACACTTGTTCTCAGTCTTTTGAATTGATATTTGATACTACAAATAAGTCACAGCTAAAAAGAGTCCAAAAATTGTATAACTTCTCTGCTAAAGTGGCTGTGGGACGAAGATCACGGTGCGATCATGCTTCCCCTATCCTAGAGGAACTAAAATGGCTAAACATAACCAAAACAATTCAATATGAACATTGTATATTCATGCACAACATAGTATCACATAGATATCCTAACTGGTTATTCAACATCCCTACGGTGAACCAAATTAATCAGAGAAACACGAGCCAACAAAATAATTTCTACACACCAAGAGCTAACACTGACTACGGCCAGAAATCAATTTTTATTAAAGGGCCACGAATATAGAACGCCTTGCCTCAAGAAGTTAAAGATATAACAAATGTCCACACATTTAGAAGAAGCCTCAGGGATCACATGCTGCACCATCATCTTCCTCTTGCATTCTAATATCTGTTTATCTTCTTGCTTATACTTATCTTTTATTTTAGAGTTTTACTTATTAGTTTTTATGTCCTTCCCGTAAATTTATTGCTTTAGAATTTCAATTTACTGTTTTTAATCTCTTTCTTTGAGTTTTTACTACTTCAAGTTTTAATCTTGTATTTGTTTCACTTCTTATGTGTAAACTTTACCACTCATGTGAACTTGACTCATTATTCTTTTGTAGCCCTATCGCTGAATTTATTATATACATGTGAGAAAAGCCATTGTAATAATGGAATATGGCAATAAATTCTAAAATCTCTCTCTCTCTCTCTCTCTCTCTCTCTCTCTCTCTCTCTCTCTCTCTCTCTCTCTCTCTCTCTCTCTCTCTCTCTCTCTCTCTCTCTCTCTCTCTCTCTCTCTCTCTCTCTCTCTCTCTCTCTCTCTCTCTCTCTCTCTCTCTCTCTCTCTCTCTCTCTCTCTCTCTCTCTCTCTCTCTCTCTCTCTCTCTCTCTCTCTCTCTCTCTCTCTCTTGATACTGATACATTTATTTGGCTCTATAGTCATACACATAATGGGCAGTTAACATACTGTGTTGACACCAAGCCTAAGCTTTTTAAGGCCTGTAGATTATTATACGGTGAACATCATAGCAAGGGACTTCTCATATACAAACATATAGCAAAACTAAATAATATTAGGTGTTACAAAAAGTATACACATACCATGGAGCTATACATTCCTCATACTTTCTCTAACCCTAAAGCTAAAAAGCCTTGGTTTAACTCTGCTTGTTCTCGTGCTGTCAATGATAGAGAGGCGGCTCACAAACGGTTCCGTAGCCATCCAACTGCTGAAACTCATGCCCTATATATTTCTGCCCGTAATCATGCCAAATCTATTCTCCAACTTACTAAAACTCTTTCATCAATAGAAAATGTCAAAGTCTTTCCAATTCTAACTCCTCTCGAGATTTCTGGCATCTAGCCAATAATATCTCTAACAACTTTACTTCTTCGTCTTTCCCTCCTTTACTTCATCCAGATGGCTCTACAGCTGTCTCTTCTTTTCTAAAGCTGAACTCTTCGCTCAAACCTTTGCTACCAACTCAACTTTGGATGATTCTGGGCATATTCCTCCTACTCCTCCACCCTCTGCCTACTTCATCCCTAAAATTAAAATTCTTTATAAAGACGTTTTCCTGGCCCTCTCTGGCCTTGATTCTCGGAAGGCTTACGGTCCGGATGGAGTCCCTCCTGTTGTTCTCAAAAACTGTGCTTCCGAACTCGCTCACTGCCTGGTCAAACTCTTTCATCTGTGTCTCTCTACTTCTATTTATCCTTCTTGCTGGAAGTTTGCTCACATTCAACCTGTCCCTAAAAAAGGTGACCACTCCAATCCTTCTAACTACCGCCCTATAGCTTTGATTTCCTGCCTTTCTAAAGCCTTTGAGTCTATCCTTAATAGGAAGATAATGAGGCATCTATCAGCTCACAACCTTCTCTCTGATTGCCAGTATGGTTTCCGTAAAGGCAGATCTACTGGTGATCTTCTTACTTTCCTAACTGAATCTTGGTCATCCTCTTTAGGGACTTCGGTGAAACCTTTGCTGTCGGCCTTGACATATCGAAAGCCTTCGATAGAGTCTGGCACAAATCTTTAATTTCTAAACTACCCTCCTACGGATTCTATCCTTCTCTCTGTACCTTCATCTCCAGTTTCCTTTCCGATCGTTCTATTGCTGCTGTAGTAGACGGTCACTGTTCTTCCCTAAAACTATCAACAGTGGTGTTCCACAGGGTTCTGTCCTATCACCCACTCTCTTTCTATTATTCATCAATGATCTCCTAAATCTGACTCAATGCCCTATCCACTCCTATGCTGATGATACCACCCTGCATTATTCAACAGCGTTCAACAGACGCCCAACCCAACAACAATTAAATGACTCAAGGCGAGATGCTATAGGACGCCTAACTTCTGATCTTTCACTTGTTTCTGATTGGGGCAGAGAAAACCTGGTTTTGTTCAATGCCTCAAAACTCAATTTCTACAACTATCTACTCGACATAACCTTCCAGACAACTATCCTCTCTTCTTCAATAACACTCAACTTCCCTCTCCTCTACATTAAACACACTCGGTCTATCCTTCACTAAAAATCTAAACTGGAAATTTCACATCTCTACTCTTGCTAAATCAGCTTCCAAGAAGTTAGGTGTCCTATGGCGTCTTCGTCCATTTTCTCTCCTCCCAGCTGCTTGCTCTGTACAAGGGCCTTATCCGCCCGTGTATGGAGTATGGCTCTCATGTCTGGGGATCCACACACAGCTTTACTAAACAAGGTGGAATCTAAAGCTTTTCGTCTTATCAACTCTTCTCCTCTAACTGACTGTCTTGATTCTTTAAGTCACCGCCGCAATGTTGCTTCTTTATCTGTCTTCTACCGCTGTTTTCATGCTGTCTGCTCTTCTGAACTTGCTAACTGCATGCCTTCCCCCTCCTGCGGCCTCGCTGCACAAGACTCTCTACTTCTTCTCATCCCTATTCTGTCCATCTTCCTAATGCAAGAGTTAACCAGTATCTTCACTCCTTCATTCCCTACACTGGTAAACTCTGGAACTCTCTACCTGTGTCTGTATTTCCACCTGCCTATGACTTAAACTCTTTCAAAAGAGGAGTGTCAAGACACCTCTTACGTTAACTGGACCCTCCTTTTAGATTTTTTGTTTTCTCTTTCTACTTTCCTCTTAACAGGGCCTGGCAACCAGCGGGATTTTTTTTCCAACACTTTGTTTGCCCTTGGCCAGTGCCCTTGTAATGTAAAAAAAAAAAAAAAAAAAAAAACACAAATGAAATAACGTACAAAAATAGGACCAAATAAAGTGTTACCTGTTATAAAACCTTATACTCAGAGTATGTAGTATTTGTGAAATACTATACATCTATACATTGTCATACGAGGCGAATATTTCTTTTATTAATTTGCATTTAAATGATAGTATATTTCCATCAGATTTTAAGTCTTGAGGTAGATCGTTCCAGGCTTTAGCTCCTCTTGACAGGACACTCTGCTTGGCATGCGATGTCCTGCACAGCGGAAGCAGTAGGTCTCGTGTTCTCCGCGTAACATTACAAGGCATTGAAGTAAAGCCACATTCGATGGGAAATGAATGTAAAGATTTATGTACAAATAAATGTGTCTGTAGATGTAAAATGTGTGGAAGCTTTAACAATCTTAGATCTCTAATTACATTGTGTGTGTGTTCGTAGCGTTTTTTGTAAGTAATGACACGCAAAAGTTTCTTTTGAGTAATAAAAATGTTGTTTATATACGTTCCATTCGCCCCTCC
>NC_059269.1:1757071-1759676 GCF_017591435.1 Portunus trituberculatus | reverse complement strand
TGACCTGCTAAGAGAACTACTCAATTCATTACTAGCATTGTTATTATCATTGCTATTATTACTATTATTGCTATTATTATCATTATTATTATTATTATTATTATTATTATTATTATTATTATTATTATTATTATTATTATTATTATTATTATTATTATTATTATTATTATTATTATTATTATTATTATTATTATTATTATTATTATTATTATTATTATTATTATTATTATTATTATTATTATCATATTATTATTATTATCATTATTATTACCATTATTATTATTATCATTATTATTACCATTATTATTATTATCATTACTATTATTATTATTATTATTATTATTATTATTATATTATTATTATTATTATTATTATTATTATTATTATTATTATTATTATTATTATTATTATTATTATTATTATTATTATTATTATTATTATTATTGCCATTGTTGTTTTTGTTATTATCATTATCATTATTACTACTAGTAATATTTTCATCATCTTTACAGTTACCGTTGTTGATGTTGTTCTCGTTATAGATGTTGTTGATGTTGATATTGTTGTTGTTGTGTTGTGTTGTGTTGTGTTGACAGCGGTGGCGGTGGTGGTAGTGGTTTTCCTTTACATTCCCGAAAATGAAATGAGAGCAAGATTAATTGAAAATGTGTGTGTAAACAAGATGATGAAACAAGAAATGAATAACAGATAATAATGAATCCTGGTTCTCCCTTCCTCCTCGGTGACCAATATCAGTTCACCTCCAGTCTTGAAAACCTACAGGTATTCAAGAGTGATTCTCGAGTTAATCATGTAGAAATCTTGTCACTCTGCCTCCAGAACTCATTGGTTCCCTTCCAATGCCAGGTCTATCCACTGCTCTCGCATTAGTTAACCACCCAAGCCATTCTTAGCATTCTTCTGGTATCGTCACTGTCTAGTCCTTACCGTGATCACCAGTGCCAGGCCTCTCCATTATTCTCTCAATAGTTAACCTCACCACTCAAACCATTCTTAGCATTCTTCTGGTGCCTCACATATCGTCACTGTCTAGTCCTTACCGTGATCACCAGTGCCAGGCCTCTCCATTGCTCTCTCAGTAGTTAACCTCGCCTCCTGGTAAACCACATCTCTGCTGCCTCAATACTGTCTCTCATCTTCCCACTGACCGTCCAAGTGTCTGTCTGACTTTTGACTCATTCTCACCACCGTAAGATATTCTTCGTTTGGATGTACACAAAAAACAACACCAACAACGAGGGTGTGAGTTCAGCTTTGTGTTCTGTGTGCCACTGATATGAGAGTCCAGTTCAAACAATATGAGACGAAGGGGAAAAAAGACTATCCCAGTATTAAGAGAATACAGGGTTATCCCGCTTTCCGAGTTCTGCGCACCCAGTGACGTCACGGGGATGCGGGGTGGTTGTTGCTGGGTGGTTGGATGGGATCTGTGTTCGGGAAGGGAGGGGGGGTGAGCATTTTTACCAGAAAAGAAAACGGGTGGATAGGAAGACTAACTACGACAGACTCACATTACTCGTACGTACACACAGACTCTCTCTCTCTCTCTCTCTCTCTCTCTCTCTCTCTCTCTCTCTCTCTCTCTCTCTCTCTCTCTCTCTCTCTCTCTCTTAAACTCTCTTTATTTATTATATATATATATATATATATATATATATATATATATATATATATATATATATATATATATATATATATATATATATATATATATATATATATATATATATATATATATATATATATATATATATATATATATATATATATATATATATATATATATATATATATATATATATATATATATATATATATATATATATATATATATATATATATATATATATATATATATATATATATATATATATATATATATATATATATATATATATATATATATATATATATATATATATATATATATATATATATATACAGGGTGGGCGCGGATACTTCCCGATTTGAGAATGAAATAAAAACCTGTTCACACTTCACATTTCTTTATTCTTCCTTTATGCCTTTCACACAACATGGGAGATTTACTTTTACACTGTTTTAAAGACAATATCTTTTAAATGTCCACCTCCATTGTCAATACACTGATTCAGACGATTTCGGAAGCTTTGGTCTACTCTCTCCAGCATGTTGAGCGGTATATTGGCTATTTCAGTTCGGATGGCGTTCTGTAGGTCTTCCAGGGTCTGTGGACGGTCGTTATAAACCAGGGATTTGAAATATCCCCACAGGAAATAATCACAGGGGGCGAAATCAGGTGAGCGCGCAGGCCAGTTTAAGTGTCAAGAGTAGGGATCATTGGCCCTTACTTTTTCCAAGAAAACGGTGGTGCCGTAACAGTGACTTCAGAACGCTATGTGACAATGCTCAGGAGTTTTTCTATGCCTGCTTTCATTAATATGGACCTGGATAATGGAAACGTGTGGTTCCAGCAAGATGGGGCCACAGCCCACATTGCACGCATTTCAATGGGATTCCTGAGAGAAGCTTTTCCCGACCGACTGATTTCCTGAGAGGAGACTTAAAATTTTAGATGATTCTTCCATACTCCAGTGTCTCTCCA
>NC_059269.1:1744571-1754571 GCF_017591435.1 Portunus trituberculatus | reverse complement strand
TGGGCGAGGGGGGCAGGAGGGGGATGAGAGGACAGGGGTTTGTGGAGGCGGGTGTGGGTGGGCGGGGACATCAAGGGTGACGTCACGCAGAGTATTCGTGACAAGGTTAGCGGTGAGGAAAACCAGAGAGAGAGAGAGAGAGAGAGAGAGAGAGAGAGAGAGAGAGAGAGAGAGAGAGAGAGAGAGAGAGTCAGTATTATTTGCTATTTATTTACTTTTTCTCTTACTTATTTTTATTTTCACTTTTTATGTCTATTACTCTTGTTGTTAGTTCTTACCTCTTCTCGAAATTTGGATTGGATGTTCTCTTTGTTAATCTCATTCCTATTGCTTAGTTATGTATCATTTTTACTGTAATTATTCTCTCTCTCTCTCTCTCTCTCTCTCTCTCTCTCTCTCTCTCTCTCTCTCTCTCTCTCTCTCTCTCAATCATACAGTACACGTTAAAATATCCTCCTTGAGTCTTATTTGCTATCTACTTATTTTCTTCTGTTATTTACATTATTTTGAGGCTTTCTTTTCTTCTTCTCTACCTTTTGGTCTCTTTTTTATTATGCGTATTCTCTTTTACTGTTTTATAATCTTCTGATAGTTCTCATTTGCTATTTATTTATTTTTACTATTATTTATGTTATTTTCACTTCACATGCCCACTTCTTTGTCTTTGTCTCTTTGTTTCCTCTTACTTCTTCTTCTCGTACTTACGGATATTCTCTTTCGTTATTGGCGTCTTCTCTTCCTTCTTATTTGTTATTCATTCATTTTTGCTACCTATTATTTTTTTTCATGTATCTACTTTGTTTTTAGTTTTGTTGCCCTAATCATTATTCATGTTTTTTTTTCTTTTTAATTTTGAACACTCCAGTACAGGACATGTTTCCATATTCATTCTGCTTACAATTTGGTGATTTTATACAGCTTCAGGAACTTACGTGGGGATTAAAATAGTGAAGACTCTGGCCATTAATGTTATGAGATCCATTGATCCTTCCTAATGTTAATAAAATCGTCTAATCACACCCGAAACTCAAAATAAAAATGCGTCCCAGTACTAAAGGAGTTAATAATGTTTCTATCTTTATTGTTCTTTTCCTTACCTTTAGTCATAATTCATCTATGCTATTTTCATTTTCACTTTTTTCATTAATATTTTTACTTTCGTTGTCTTTTTTTCTTACCGTTAGCTATAATTCCTTTGTTTACGTTATTTTCATTTTTGTTTTTCTTACCCTTAGACATAATTCCTCTATGCTATTTTCACTTTTACTTTCTTATTCAGAGTTTTACTTTTGTTGTTACTTTTTCTTACCATAAGTCATAATTCCTTTGTTTATGTTATTTTTTTTTTATGTATGTGTGTATGTGTCCTTTTCTCATTGGCTCACTGGCTCGCCACTGTTCTTTATCGTTCACCTGTTATTGGTTCGATTTTCCAGTAATAGATGTGTGTGTGTGTGTGTGTGTGTGTGTGTGTGTGTGTGTGTGTGTGTGTGTGTGTGTGTGTGTGTGTGTGTGTGTGTGTGTGTGTGTGTGTGTGTGTGTGTGTGTGTGTGTGTGTGTGTGTGTGTGTGTCTGTGTGTGTCGCCACTCTGTCTGTGTGTGTGTGTGTGTGTGTGTGTGTGTGTGTGTGTGTGTGTGTGTGTGTGTGTGTGTGTGTGTGTGTAAGACAAGTAAGGTGTGTGACAAGTATGTGTGTGTGTGTGTGTGTGTGTGTGTGTGTGTGTGTCTGTCATATATAAAGAGGACAGGTGAGGTGAAGGTGTGGATAAGACAAGTAAGGTGTGGACAAGTATAGACATATATAAAGAAGTGAGGTGAACAGGTGTGGCCAGAGGTGGAAAGGTGTGGACAGGTGAGGACAGGTATGGACGGGTATGGACAGGTGAGGGCAGGTATGGACAGGTGTGACCTCCATATCGCATTACCTGTTGGGAAAAGGAAGCCGTGGAGGTTATATATTAATTGGTCATGGGTTTTGTTCGGGTCTTCATTGTTTGGTGTTGTGGTAAAAATGATCGTAATAATGAGTAATGGTAGTAAGTGATGGAAAAATGTTTGGTGCATTTATTTCTCTTGTTTTCTGCTATCTTTTTGTTTGGTGTGTACGTATAATTATCGTAATGGTTTGTTTTGTTTGAGTAAGTTAAGGTTTCTCTCTCTCTCTCTCTCTCTCTCTCTCTCTCTCTCTCTCTCTCTCTCTCTCTCTCTCTCTCTCTCTCTCTCTCTGTAACACAACAACAACACCTGGGGGTGGTGCTCCTGGTATTTCCCCCAAATACCTGTGGAATTACAGGTCCCAGGACGTTACTAGTGATACATACAGGCGCGTAAGTGTGCATACATGGAGTAGAGCTATAGATGAAGACAGGGATTTTTGGACTTAGACGTATCTTAAGGTTGAATATCTATAGCCTTTTTCCTAAGACTTTCCTCTTGAACCGCAGTACAAACTTAACTATCGATTCAGTTAAGTACTGTAAAGCACACTACTTTGTTGACCACCTGCCTACAAACGCAATACAAGTGACTAAAGACACAAACATGTCACCAGACTGCCATACATATCAAGAAACAAGGCAAATAATACAAATGAGGCATGAACAGCACAACCAACAATCATCGCCACAGTTTCCAACAAGAGAATATCTGGACAAGAATTTCAATAAGACTGATCTCCAGAAACGATGCCGGGAATTGGGAATAACAAAAGTGTGGGTCAACAAGGATCAGCTCATAGGAATGATCATAAGTAAAACGCAGCCATCCATCCAAACTCTACACGACACAGCCTGTGATAGACGTGCAGCAGCCTCTCCACAATGACCCTATACCTGCGGCCGTAGCAACTGAGGCCACATCCACTCAGGAAACACAGCTGATGCCCGGTAATAAAGCACAACTTCCTTACAGCGAAAATGCACAACCAACTGACACATCTCATGACTTCCTCCTATCTCAAACACCCAAAAGAGACAATACGCAACAACCCTCTGCAGCAGACGACACACCGCAGCTCTCCATACACGACGCACAGCCTTGTACCAGCCAAGACGAACGCAACGATTGGGGAAGGACTCAGCTACGCGATATGGCTAAAGATATAGAAACACTCATGTCTAAGCTTGTAACAAAGGACAAGGAAGTAGAGCTGTTAAATGCACAGGTAAAAACAGCTTACTCGTTAATTCAGCTCCTCCAACAGCGTATCAGTGATTTAGAACAAGAGAACATTAGAAACAACAGACGACAGGATACAACTTCACATGCTACAATACCCTCCAAGTGTCTTCTCTTGGGGGACACTAACACACCACGAGTTCTTCTCTCCGACCTGAACGACAATTGTGTTGTGAAGACTGTAACACGTGCAAATATAGACTTATTAAGAAGCTGCTTGAATGAAAAATTACATACTCTTCCGTCCGAGTGTGTCCTTCTTGGAGGATTACATGATATCTTGGATAAGTTACCCCCTGAAGTAATTCTAGATCATTTAGGATGCTTAATCAGTGAATTCAAAGAAAAAAATTGTGAAATAAAAATTTTGTGTGTCAAGTGGTGCCAGTTCCAGAGCCTCAAGAAATTCAGGCTAAAACTAAACATTACAATGAACAGCTACTTGAGTGGCGAGAAAAGAATGGAATAAGTATTGTAAAAACAGAAGCAGAGTTTACGCTCGGATCAGGAAATGAGGACAAATGGTATTTTGACATAGAGGAATGTCAACCGTGTATAATCAACACAATGGGTGTGATTAAGCTCCGGAGTGTACTTGAAAAACAGTGTTCAGAATTTCGTTTATGCAAAAACTGGGCAAATATCAAAAGAAATCCATATATATCCAAGAATTCGAGGAGCAGAGATGAGCCTGGCAGCTACAGACCTCAGCCTCAAGGTACTACTCCATCCATAAGCCGCGCCGCTGCACCCACACACAGACCTTCACTGCTGCCTTATCTCACTCAGCAAGGCACATACCCCAGGTTGGTAGCCCCTGCTAATTCTCCCCAAGCCTCATATTCCAGAGTATTGACATGTAATCCCCCACCATGATTAGATTCTCCTGAATGAGTCATGAATATCCATTTCTCTTTACTTTAAGGGAGGAGGAAGAAGGAAAGGAGGATTAGATAGTTAAAGAGAAGTGGAAGATAGGGAAGATATTAGGAAAAAGCTTAAAATGTACTGAGAGGAAGAAGAGGAAGGAAGACTAAGAGAAGAAGATAGGAAAGAGATAATGAAGAGACTAGGACTGAAAGAATGCCAAGGAAGCTAAGAGGAGGAGATAAGGAAGACGCTAGGGAAAGGTTAGAGCGTGCAGGGAAAGCGAGAAAGGAAACTATGGCGAGGCGACGTCTGTGGGTGAGCCGCCACACTTAATAAAGGCAATTAGAGGGAGGAGCAATAAAATTATACGCCGCTGAGAGGAGGCGGCGGCCGGGTGTCGCATGCCTCGTATGATTACACACTATTTGCTTAAGGAACTAAAATATGTTAAAAAAAAAAAAAGGGTTCTTTTAGTGTTTCCAAGCATTTTATTCACCAAAACTCAGAATGGCAGGCGAAACAAGATTATACACATTATTTGTTAAAACGTCTTACTTATGTGTTTTAAGGTGTTTTATGAAAAACAAAAAATGTCTCGATTGAAAATTTTGCATATTCAAGTCATATTACATTGTTACGCTTCAAAATTATAAAAACGATTAAACTATGCCGATCAAGAGAAACGAAAAATAGTAACAAAAACGTGTTAATTTGCTGGTTTTCAGGTTTTTATGCAGTAAAACTCAGAAATGCAAGAAAATAAAACTATATAAAGAATATTTGTTAAAGGAAGCGATATATGAAGAAAACTAGGATATTTCGTTGTTTTCCATCATTTGGGAACCACAATTCAGAAATGCAAGCAAGAGAAGTCTATACACTATATTTGTTAAAACGTCTTATTTATGTGTTTTGAAGGTGTTTCATGAAAGAAAATATCTCGATTGAAATTTTCCATACACAAGTAATTTTACATTGTTATGCTTCAAATCTATAAGATTGATAAAAATAAGCCAATATAGAAAAGAAAAATTAAAGGAACGAAAGCGTGTTATTTTAATAGTTTCCAGCTTTATATGCACCAATCATAGAAATCAAAGTAGAGCGCGTATATAGACACTAATTGTTTAAAAAACTGAAATATGTATAAAAATGGATATTTTTGGTGTTTTCAAACATTTATGCACCAAAACTAAGAAATGCAGGCAAAACAAAAACATACACAATATTTGTTAAAAATGTCTTATATACATATATCTAAAGTTTTCTTTTTATGAAAACAAAAACTATCTCAATTTAAAATGTGGTATATTGAAGTCATTTTACATTGTTACGCTTCAAAATGACAATATCGATGACACTATGCCGATATAGTGAAACGAAACAAAAGTAACAAAACGTGTTATTTAGGTGGTTTTCAGGTTTTTATGCACCAAAACTCAGAAATGCAGGCAAAACGCGTATATACACCCTATTACTTTAAGGAACTGAAATATGTAAAAAAAAAATGGTTTATAATAATAATGATAATATTAATAATAATAATAATAATAATAATAATAATAATAATAATAATAATAATAATAATAATAATAATAATAATAATAATAATAATAATAATAATAATAATAATAATAATAATAATAATAATAATAATAATAATAATAATAATAATAATAATAATAATAATAATAATAATAATAATAAATAATAATAATAATAATAATAATAATAATAATAATAATAATAATAAAAATAAAAACAATAATACTAAAAAAAATTATTATTATTAATATTATTGTCATTAACTATTACTACAAGTACAACAACAACAACTACTACTACTACTACTACTACTACTACTACTACTACTACTACTACTACTACTACTACTACTACTACTACTACTACTACTACTACTACTACTACTACTACTACTACTACTACTACTACTACTACTACTACTACTACTACTACTACTACTACTACTACTACTACTACTACTATTATTATTACTATTACTATTATTATTATTATTATTATTATTATTATTATTTATTATTATTATTATTATTATTATTATTATTATTATTATTATTATTATTATTATTATTATTATTATTATTATTATTATGGGCTTTTTTATACCATGTGGGCTTTTCACAGGAATTTATGGGCTAAAGGGATACTTATTATTATTATTATTATTATTATTATTATTATTATTATTATTATTATTATTATTATTATTATTATTATTATTATTATTATTATTATTATTATTATTATTCTTCTTCTTCTTCTTCTTATTATTATTATTATTATTATTATTATTATTATTATTATTATTATTATTATTATTATTATTATTATTATTATTATTATTATTATTATTATTATTTATTATTATTATTATTATTATTATTATTATTATTATATTATATTATCCTTATTATTATTAATATTAATATAATTATTATTATTATTATTATTATTATTATTATTATTATTATTATTATTATTATTATTATTATTATTATTATTATTATTATTATTATTATTATTATTATTATTATTATTATTATTATTATTATTATTATTATTATTATTATTATTATTATTATTATTATTATTATTATTATTATTATTATTATTATTATTATTATTATTATTATTATTATTATTATTATTATTATTATTATTATTATTATTATTATTATTATTATTATTATTATTATTATTATTATTATTATTATTACTATTAATATTATTAATTTTATTGTTATCGTTATCATTATCACTATTATTAATATTAATGTTATATTTTGATTATTATTTCAATAATGATATTATCAAAAATAATAATGATATTATTAGTATTATTGTTATTATTGTAATTAATTCTTAAGAAAACCTTACCACAATATTTTAAAGGCATAAGTGAATAAGTGACTGAGAGAAATGACTGTGATATTGCCCACTGTTAGTATCATTCTTAGAGAGAGAGAGAGAGAGAGAGAGAGAGAGAGAGAGAGAGAGAGAGAGAGAGAGAGAGAGAGAGAGAGAGAGAGAGAGAGAGAGAGAGAGAGAGAGAGAGAGAGAGTTACAGTAATTTTTAATTTCGTTATGGAATACGACTACCTTACTAGTATTACTACTTCTTTTATGTTATAGCCTATAACGCTTTTCGGTATACTTGAAGAGTGTGAGAAGCGCTGTCCAGCTTCCACCCATTAGCGGCGGGGAAAATTTGATTTATAGTGGTACCCATATTAGGGCCCATATCGCCACCAAAGCGCATCTTTTTTGAAAGGCAAATACACCTCCACCTTGAACAGGGATACCATGATGACAGGCAGGTGACTTTAAACCACTCGAGAAATGAGAAAGTTTCAAGATAACACACGGTGGGATTCCAAACTACACATGGACGTGTGCCCCATCCCACGCTCACCACCATATCCACTACTCCTTGCCTATGCTGCTTTCGCTTACTAGTAAATTTTATTGTCGATTCTCTATTCCTTGGGCCCTCAAGGCACGACTGTCTAGGAAGAAAAGATTAAAATATTTAGAAAGTGAATGATGGCTATTATGATAATAATACAAATATTCCTACTACATAAAAGGAAGTAAAGGTGTAAAATGAAGAAAGAAAGGCCACAAAGACGGAAATAAGAGAAAGGCAGGTAGGAGAAACTCAGCTACAAGTCTCTCTCTCTCTCTCTCTCTCTCTCTCTCTCTCTCTCTCTCTCTCTCTCTCTCTCTCTCTGAACCTATTCCTACAGTCTCACAAAACATCCTCTCCTCTCCTCCTGCTGCTGCTCCTCCGCCTCCCTCACATCCTCCATGACAAACAAGGATTTGCCGCGGTGCAAGAATCAGCCCACGATCATTAATACTCTCGCTGAACGAGAGCTAAAGGTACAAAAGTCTAATTAATTAGTAAAATTTCATCATGATTTTGAGGATCGCCAAGAAACAGACCAGTGCCAAGGGTAGACACGAGAGTAGCGTAGGATCGGGCAGACGTCCATGCGTACGTTCGAATCCTATTATGTGCCGCCTTGAAACTCTGTCATTTGTCGAGTGGTTTAAATTTACCTACACGTCATTATGATATCCAGGTTCATGGTGGACGTGTCATTGCCTTGCACCAAAGACGCACTTGGGTGGTGATATGGCCCCTAATATGGCTACCTCTATAAATAAAATATCCTGCGCCGCTAACAGTGGAAGCTGGACAGGGCTTCTCATGCATACTCTTCAAGTATATCTACAGGAGCTCTAGGCCATAACAGAAAAAAGAGCCTTAGTTTCGATTGCTACTTTTGCTCTTACTCTTATTAGAAGTAGTAGTAGCAGTAGTATTGTTAGTATTTTGATTATTATCACTTGCATTATACTTATTATTATTATTATTATTATTATTATTATTATTATTATTATTATTATTATTATTATTATTATTATTATTATTATTATTATTATTATTATTATTATTATTATTATTATTATTATTATTATTATTAAATATTATTATATTATTACCATTATTATTTTCATTATTATTATTATTATTATTATATTATTTTATTATTATTATTATTATTATTATTATTATTATTATTATTATTATTATTATTATTATTATTATTATTATTATTATTATTATTATTAATGATATTATTAGTGTTATTGTTTTTATTTTTATTATTTTTCAATAAAACCTTGAAAATATTTTCGAGGAGAGAGAGAGAGAGAGAGAGAGAGAGAGAGAGAGAGAGAGAGAGAGAGAGAGAGAGAGAGAGAGAGAGAGAGAGAGAGAGAGAGAGAGAGAGAGAGAGAGAGAGAGAGAGTGTTTACAGTAATAATTTTTTTGTAGTGCAATACGACTACACTACTACTATCTATACTTTTGTCCTTATGGTACAGCCTATAGCGCCTGTAGGTATACCTGGAGTGTATGGGAAGCACAGTGACTGTCCAGCGTCCACCCTTTAGCGTACACACAATTTTATTTATATTGGTACTCATATCACTTCACCTCCACCTAGAACATGTCTACCATGATGACATTTAGCTAACTTCAAACCACTCGAAAAAAAGAAAAAATTTCGAAGATGGCACATGGTGGGATTCGAACCTACACATGGACGTCTGCTCCATCCCACGTTCACAACCATATTCACTACTCTTGGCCTATCCTGCTTTCGCTGATACTAGTGAATTTTATTGCCAATTCACTATTACCAAAGCCCTCCAGCCAGGACTGTCTAGGAAAAACAGATTAAAATAATTAGAAAGTGAATGAAAATAAGAAGAATGGAAGCATATTGATAAAAAAGAGAGAAGAACGGAATCACGGGCGTTTTCGTGGCCCAAGGGTCTGTAAGCTCATGTGTTTGAATCTTGGCCACGGTCGGAGGGTAAAAACAGCATTCACTTGGGGTAAGGGTTCTTTAAGGTGTGGGATTTCAGATAGATGGCTCCCAAAATACCTCTTTTGGCCCGTAGAACCCCGTAAAAAGCCCATATTGTATAACAAATATCTCTACTAAGGTATTGGCGGTGGCTCAGTAGAGAAGAGCAGGACCCGCACCCCTGCTGGCCGCCTCCCGCTACTACACTACTAGTACTCTTGGCATATTCTGCTTTCGCTGATACTAGTATATTTCATTGGCAATACACACTATATAGAAAATGGATATTTGAAATGGCGCTATTCCCAGGTCCATTAAGCCGGGGCTGTCTTGGACCTCAAACCCACAAAACTGTACACAAAGGAGAACGTGACGGCCGCAGCTTTAAAAATAAAACATTACCATGATTCACGGAGCAAATTACCCTAAAAATTACTAATAACTAAATCTAAACAAACATTACGTTTGCAAAAAAGAAAGTAATATAATAATTCTTTTATCATAAACAACAAAATATGTAAATATTCTTT
>NC_059269.1:1724571-1742071 GCF_017591435.1 Portunus trituberculatus | reverse complement strand
AGCTCCACAAGCACAAGACTCAATCCTCCCTCAATCAGCTTCACCTAACCACCACCTCATTGTGACTCTGTCAAGTCTTCGCACTGATCCTCATAATCCACCTTGGGAAGCAAGGGATGTTTGTGTGTGTGTGTGTGTGTGTGTGTGTGTGTGTGTGTGTGTGTGTGTGTGTGTGTGTGTGTGTGTGTGTGTGTGTGTGTGTGTGTGTGTGTGTGTGTGTGTGTGTGTGTGTGTGTGTAATTCACCTCCTCGGTCGCCTTGGTCACCCAGCCAGTCTTCCCCATTCCGGAGCGAGATCAGAGCTCATAGACCAATCTTCGGGTAGAACTGAGACCACATCAACACACAACACACACCGGGAAAGCGAGGTCACAACCCCTCGAGTTACATCCCGTACCTATTTACTGCTAGGTGAACAGGGGCCACACATTAAGAGGCTTGCCCAATTCCCTAGCCACTTACCGGGACTCGAACCCGGCCCTCTCGATTGTGAGTCGAGCGTGCTAACCACTACACTACACGGTGTGTGTGTGTGTGTGTGTGTGTGTGTGTGTGTGTGTGTGTGTGTGTGTATTTATTTACCTAGTTGTAGTTTTACAGGGACTGGGCTTTATGCTCGTGTGGCCCCGTCTCCATATCTACACTTATCCAATCTTACTTTAAACGTATGCACACTCGTTGCAGACACTACTTCTTCATTCAAACTGTTCCACGTCTCAATACATCTTTGCGGGAAACTATACTTTTTAATATATCTTACACATCTTTCCTTCCTCAGCTTCTTACTATGCGATCTTGTGCTTTGACTGGCATATTCTTCTCTCAGGATCAGATACTCATTATCCACTTGGTCCATTCCGTTTATCAATTTATAAACTTGTATGAGATCCCCTATCTCCCTTCTCTGCTATAATGTTGGAGGATCCATAGCCTTTATCCTCTCCTCATATGTCATCCCTTCAAGTTCTGGGATCATTCTTGTAGCCATTCTCCAGCTTCCTTATGTGTTTCTTTTTGTGAGGGGTCCACACTACTCCTGCATATTCTAATCTTGGGCTTATTATAGTACTTATCAGTTTCTTCATCATTTCTTTGTCCATATAGTGAAATGCTACTCCAATATTCCTTAGCAAATTATATGTCTCTCTGAAAATTCTATCAATATGGCTTGCCGGTTGATTATTTTCTTTCATCGTCACTCCCAAATCCTTTTCCTTTTTTACTTTCTCCATTTCTACTCCACCTCCCATCTTATAGATTCCCACTGGTCGTCTTTCACTCTTTCCCATTTCCATGGCATGGCTTTTGTCCACATTGAATTCCATCTCCCACTTTTTACTCCATTCCCAGATCTTATTTAGGTCTTCTTGCTGTATTTCACAATCCTCTTATTGCTTTATGACTCTGCACAGTTTCGCATCGTCCGCAAACAGATTTCTGTAGCTCTTCACTCCTTGTAGCATGTCATTTATATAAATGAGAAAAGGTATTGGCGCCAATACTGACCCCTGTGGCACTCCGCTTTTTACTGCTCTCCACTTGGACTTCATATCTTTGACTACCGTCCTTATTTCTCTCCCCCTCAAATAATTTTCCATCCATCTCAATATGTTTCCTTTTAAACCACCCTTCTCCTCTAATTTTCACAGTAACCTTGCATGTGGCACTTTATCAAATGCCTTTTTAAATCCAAGTAAATACAAGCAACCCATCCCTCTCTCTCTCTTGTACCCTATCAACTATTCTAGAGTAGAAACTCAATAAATTTGTTAGACACGACCGACCTTTTCCAAAGCCAAATTGGCTATTTGATAGTAATCTGTTGTCTTCAAGGAACTCGATCCATTGTTTCTTTATTACTCTTTCACACATCTTACATATTACACTAGTTAGTGATACTGGTCTGTAATTTAGAGGTTCTTCCTTTCTTCCGCTCATATATATGGGAACCACCTCATCTTTTTCCATTCCACTGGTACTGTTCCATTTTCTATTGAGCATTTTATGATGTTGTATATAGGACTTGCTAGTTCTTCCCTACATTCTTTCAGTATTCTGCCTGAGACTTCATCCAATCCCATTGCCTGTTCTTCATCCAATTCCTTCATTAATTCTTTTATTTCAAGCTTGGTTACTTTAATCTCTTTCATATAGATGGTCTCTCTATTACCCTGTGGTCTTTCAAATTTGGATTCCTTAGTAAAGACCTCCTGGAACTTATTATCTAACAGTTCTGCCATACTTTTTGGGTCTTCCACCATCCCATTTTCTCCTTTTAACCTTTCTATTGTTTCTTTTTGTCTTATTTTTCCATTTATGAATCTGTAGAACAATTTCGGTTGCTGCTTGCATTTTTCGACTATGTCCTTTTCATACATCCTCTCCTCTTCCTTCCTCACTTTAACATATTAATTTCTTACTATCTTGAAGTTTACATTATTTACTGCATTTCTATTTCTCCTCCACCTTTTCCATGCTCCATCCCTTTTCTCCTTTGCCCTGGCACACTTTGCGTTAAACCAATATTTCTTTCCTTCTTCCCTAGTTCTATATTTCGGGACATTCTCCCTGACTCCTGTTTTGTGTATTTCCAAAAATAAGTTATATTTCTCTTGCACTCCCTCAGAATTTTCTATTTCCTCCCAATTAGCGTATTTGAAATAGTTCTTGAGATTCTCAATATCAGCCTTTCTATAATTTAATCGGTCTCCTTTGTATGATTCATCTCTATCTTCTTTTCCCTCTTCTATATCCATTTCTAATATTACATGATCACTCTTTCCCAATGGGCACTTATATCTTATATCATCATTCATTTGTATACCCTTTGTAAAAACCAGGGCTAATCTTGCCAGCTCATCATTTCCTCTGAATCTTGTGTTTTCCTTTACTCTTTGGTCCATCATATTATCTATCATTAGGTTCAGAAATCTTTCTTTCCAGGCTTCTTCCCCCATACCACTTTCATGATTTTCCCAGTCCACTTCTTTACAGTTGAAATCTACTAATATCACTTTTCTCCTTTCCTTAATGATTTTCGTTAGACTCCTTATTGTGTCATCTATCATGTCTTTATATTCTTGATTGGTCCATGAATTTGTTTTTGGTGGCACATATGTTACAATGATTGTTAACTCTTTTTGCATCTTAATATACAATAATTCTACTTTTCCTTCTCCACATTCTACTTGGTTTACCACCATCTCCTTCCTTGACATTATCATGACTCCTCCTCCTCCTTTATCCCCTGTCTCTCCTCCATACATTATACCTATTATCCTAGTCTATTTTGATTGCCACATTTAGTTTTGTTTCAGCCAGGCATACAATATCCGGTTCTTCTTTCTTTATGTAATCTCTTAATTCTAATTTACTTGATAAAACCCCGTCTATTTTCGTATACATCATTTTTAGTCTCTTGCCTTTATCACTTTTAGTTAAACTTGTTCCACTTTTTCCTCTTCCTTCTTTTTTATATACCATTTCCTTATCCTGTCTGTGTGTGTGTGTGTGTGTGTGTGTGTGTGTGTGTGTGTGTGTGTGTGTGTGTGTGTGTGTGTGTGTGTGTGTGTGTGTGTGTGTGTGTGTGTAAGAGAGAGTTACAATTGATAATATTACACTAAATGAAGTTTCAGATTTTAGGTTTCTAGGAGTCATCATCGATAGAAAATTGAAATGGAAAGAACACATTGACATGATGAAATCCAAGATATCTTTATTAACAGGAATAGTTTTTAGAATAAGAGATTACTTGAATGTTAACTGCTTACGTCAAATTTACTTAACATTAGTATATCCTCACTTATTATATTGTTGTGCCGTGTGGGGAGGGGCGAATGGAACGTATATAAACAACATTTTTATTACTCAAAAGAAACTTTTGCGTGTCATTACTTACAAAAACGCTACAACACACACACAATGTATTTAGAGATCTAAGATTGTTAAAGCTTCCACACATTTTACATCTACAGACACATTTATTTGTACATAAATCTTTACATTCATTTCCCATCGAATGTGGCTTTACTTCAATGCCTTGTAATGTTACGCGGAGAACACGAGACCTACTGCTTCCGCTGTGCAGGACATCGCATGCCAAGCAGAGTGTCCTGTCAAGAGGAGCTAAAGCCTGGAACGATCTACCTCAAGACTTAAAATCCGATGGAAATATACTATCATTTAAATGCAAATTAATAAAAGAAATATTCGCCTCGTATGACAATGTATAGATGTATAGTATTTCACAAATACTACATACTCTGAGTATAAGGTTTTATAACAGATAACACTATTTATTAGGTCCTATTTTTGTACGTTATTTCATTTGTGTATGTGTATACTTTTTTGTAACAGCTAATATTATTTAATTTTGCTATATGTTTGTATATGAGAAGTCCCTTGCTATGATGTTCACCGTATAATAATCTACAGGCCCTAAGAAAGCTTCGGCTTAACGGGCCTGGCTTCGCAACACAGTATGTTAACTGCCCATTATGTACATGACTATAGAGCCAAATAAATGTATCAGTATCAAAAAAAGGGAGAGAGAGAGAGAGAGAGAGAGAGAGAGAGAGAGAGAGAGAGAGAGAGAGAGAGAGACCTGAGAGAGAGAGAGAGGCCCTGGCAATCGACTGGGTAGACCGCTTTAGTCCCAGTCTGCTCGGACCCAACTTAGCAGCTCCAAAGAGAGAGAGAGAGAGAGAGAGAGAGAGAGAGAATTTATTGCCATATTCCATTATTACAATGGTTTTTCTCACATGTATATAATAAATTCAGCGATAGGGCTACAAAAGAATAATGAGTCAAGTTCACATGAGTGGTAAAGTTTACACATAAGAAGTGAAACAAATACAAGATTAAAACTTGAAGTAGTAAAAACTCAAAGAAAGAGATTAAAACCAGTAAATTGAAATTCTAAAGCAATAAATTTACGGGAAGGACATAAAAACTAATAAGTAAAACTCTAAAATAAAAGATAAATATAAGCAAGAAGATAAACAGATATTAGAATGCAAGAGGAAGATGATGGTGCAGCATGTGATCCCTGAGGCTTCTTCTAAATGTGTGGACATTTGTTATATCTTTAACTTCTTGAGGCAAGGCGTTCTATATTCGTGGCCCTTTAATAAAAATTGATTTCTGGCCGTAGTCAGTGTTAGCTCTTGGTGTATAGAAATTATTTTGTTGGCTCGTGTTTCTCTGATTAATTTGGTTCACCGTAGGGATGTTGAATAACCAGTTAGGATATTTATGTGATACTATGTTGTGCATGAATATACAATGTTCATATTGAATTGTTTTGGTTATGTTTAGCCATTTTAGTTCCTCTAGGATAGGGAAGCATGATCTTCCTCCCACAACCACTTTAGCAGAGAAGGTTTACAATTTCTGGACTCTTTTCAACTGTGACTTATTTGTAGTACCCCATATCAATTCAAAAGACTGATAACAAGTATTTGAATAACAATCTTTCTGGCCTTACTACTGAAAAAACTCTTTTATTCTATTGATGAACATCAAAATGCCAAAGGCTTTCTTAGTCATTTCTGTTATGTGTGTGTCGAACAGCATGTGTTTATCAAAGAAGACACCCAAGTTCTTTAAGGAGTCAGATGGTTTTATGGTTGTGTCACCAGCGTGTATTATAGTGTCACTAGGCTGCCAATCAGCATACACTGAGTTTCATTCATGTTTAGTAGTAAACCATTTTTATTGAAATACCTTTTAACTTTATCTAATGTCTCTCTTGTTTTTCTTATCTATTTAGGCAAGTTTTCAATTGAGTCTGATAGTGTGAATTGGGTGTCGTCTGCATATTGCACCAGTAAGCAGTCCTTAACTTCTATTCCAAGATCATTTACATATATTGTGAACAGTATTGGGCCTAGGATAGATCCCTGGGGAACACCCAAATTTACATTTAACGTTGATGATAAGCTGTCTCCAATGCGAACAGCTTGGCTTCTGTGGTTCAAATATTGTCTAAAAAAGAATGAGTCAATTCCCATATTGTGCATCTTTTTTAACAAAATATCATGGCTGACACTGTCGAACGTCTTAGACAAGGCACACAAGGTCATTAAGGATATTTTCTTATTGTCCATGTTTCCATAGATTTTATTTGTAATTTTAGTTATACCCGCCGTGATGGTTGATAAATTAGGTCTGAATCCATGTTGTGTGGCGTTTAGCAATTTATTAGACTCTAAAGAGTTTACCAATTGAGTGGCTATCACCTTTTCAAGTATTTTAGATAGAACAGATAATAATGAAATAGGTCGGTAGTTGCCCAGATCATGAGATGCTCCACTTTTATGAATAGGAGTGACAAGAAAATGCTTCCAAGCAGTGGTAAAGACTCCGGTGACGATACAAGTGTTTATAATGCAGGTTAGGTACGGTGCAGTGACAGGTAAGGCATCTCTTAACAATGAATATGGAATCTCGTCTGATCCACATGAACTGGTGATCTTAAGTTTTTTCATTGTGAGGATTATTGTTAGAGAGAGAGAGAGAGAGAGAGAGAGAGAGAGAGAGAGAGAGACCACCCACCTGACTGACATTATCAACTGTTGAGGGCCATCCACCTGACTGGCTGACTGGGCCGCCACCCCCCCCCCTCCCACACACAGTCAAAGTCAGGCTAGGATCTAACTTAACAGTTGCTGAGAGAGAGAGAGAGAGAGAGAGAGAGAGAGAGAGAGAGAGAGAGAGAGAGAGAGAGAGAGAGAGAGAGAGAGAGAGAGAGAGAGAGAGAGAGAGAGAGAGATGGGAGTGTGACGCACATGCTACCCTCCTGACTGTGAGAGAGAGAGAGAGAGAGAGAGAGAGAGAGAGAGATATTTACGAGATTAATGTATAGATATTATTTTGTAAATTAAAGATAGAAAAACCTTATAGACTATTTATAAAGATAGCTAGAATTTATAGCCAGTAGCTAGACAACGTCGGCAACAGCTCGGAACACGACATAACGTATTACAACATCTGAACACGGTGCTTTATTTCTCTCATACGTAGTACGTACAATATTACCCCTTTTTCCCAGCTACCCGTATATAAGGGTGACCTTTACTTGCATGAATGCCAACCACATGACGTACCACCAAATATATTACCATACAATATAATTACCAGACTCAACAAAATGACAACGTAACACCACCGAAATATAATGACAAATATTGATATTTCCACACACGTGACTTCCTCAAGTAATCTCCTCTTGGTACACATGGAACCACGTTAACTACTACCCTACAGAATGTACCATTCAGAGCAACACACATGCACATACGTAGGTAGCATACAAATTCCTTACTCAAAATGAAAACTCAAGTATATAACGACGTCATTATGAACCAAAGTACAACCACATAAACCATAATAAACTAATACCACATAATACCTAAACCTCCTATAATGATTCTAATTTACCTCAAAAACTGCATTGCAACTATAAGCTCCACCTGGTTATGTAGAAGACAAAACGCCGCCCTCAGCTATGAGCCTGGCCCGCTTAGAGAGCGGTTGTCCTCTCTGCTCCTCTCTCTCTCTCTCCCCAAACCTACAATAGTCCTTCAGGAACAGGGTGTCCTGCCCCTCAGAATGTACCATTCACCAATCAAGTACAAGCTCAAATGAACTCCACGGTATGAACAACTCCAAGACGACAACACTACCACCGGATGTTTACATGATATATATGCCAGGCTGCCCTGGGTCAACTGACCTGGGTCATTAAAGACCTTCCTGCCCTTCCTAAACTCTTTTATGGCTGGATACGACTGAGAGAGAGAGAGAGAGAGAGAGAGAGAGAGAGAGAGAGAGAGAGAGAGAGAGAGAGAGAGAGAGAGAGAGAGAGAGAGAGACCCACCTGACTGACCACCGGCCCTGGCAGCTGTTGAGGGCCATCCTCCTGACTGGCTGACTAGGCAGCCATTATATGTATTCTTATTAATAAAGGAAGTAAAGGTGTGGAAGGAGGGAAGAGTTACCACAAGGACGGTAAAAAAAGGGAAAGGCATGGAAGGAGACCACACCTGCTTCTTCTTATGGCTTGACTTGTTTTAAGAGAGAGGTTTCAAGAAATTTATATCTTGGCTAATTCTTCACTAATCTAAAGGGAATTAGCATTGACTCTGGCAAGTCTTTGGAACACAACACCCCACTTCACTTTGACTACCCTGATTGTGACCAACCTGAAGAGGAAGAAGCACCAACACCACTACTACCACCGCCAATATTTGAAAAGAATCACCATCACCACTACCAATATCAGAAGAAGAAGCACCACCACCACCACTACCACAGCCAACAAAGGAAGAAGAACCATCATCAAGAAGAAGCTGACCTACCCTAGTACTACTACTACTACTACTACTACTACTACTACTACTACTACTACTACTACTACTACTACTACTACTACTACTACTACTACTACTACTACTACTACTACTACTACTACTACTACTACTACTACTACTACTACTACTACTACTACTACTACTACTACTACTCCACACCGCCGCCATGAGAATAAAAGTACCAACACCACCTATCGGACTAAATAAAATAAAAAGTACTACCATCACCACCGCCATCACCGCCACCAGAGGAAGAAGAGGCACCACACCACCACCCTGACTCATCCTGGCAGCTCCAAAGACCACCAGCCTGACTCATCCTGGCAGCTCCAAAGACCACCACCCTGACTCATCCTGGCAGCTCCAAAGACCACCACCCTGACTCATCCTGGCAGCTCCAAAGACCACCACCCTGACTCATCCTGGCAGCTCCAAAGACCACCACCCTGACTCATCCTGGCAGCTCCAAAGACCACCACCCTGACTCATCCTGGCAGCTCCAAAGACCACCACCCTGACTCATCCTGGCCGCTCCAAAGACCACCACCCTGACTCATCCTGGCAGCTCCAAAGACCACCACCCTGACTCATCCTGGCAGCTCCAAAGACCACCACCCTGACTCATCCTGGCAGCTCCAAAGACCACCACCCTGACTCATCCTGGCAGCTCCAAAGACCACCACTCTGACTCATCCTGGCAGCTCCAAAGACCACCACCCTGACTCATCCTGGCAGCTCCAAAGACCACCACCTTGACTCATCCTGGCAGCTCCAAAGACCACCACCCTGACTCATCCTGGCCGCTCCAAAGACCACCACCCTGACTCATCCTGGCAGCTCCAAAGACCACCACCCTGACTCATCCTGGCAGCTCCAAAGACCACCACCCTGACTCATCCTGGCAGCTCCAAAGACCACCACCCTGACTGATCCTGGCAGCTCCAGGAGGAGGAGGATGAGGAGGAGGAGGAGGAGGAGGAGGAGGAGGAGGAGGAGGAGGAGGAGGAGGAGGAGAGGAAAGAAGAGGAAGAGGAAGAAGAAGCACCACCATCATTAAAGATTCCATCTAATTAGAATTCCATTCATAGTTTCAATTATAAATATTGATAGATGTACAATAATAATAATAATAATAATAATAATAATAATAATAATAATAATAATAATAATAATAATAATAATAATAATAATAATAATAATAATAATAATATGATAAAATAACATTTGTCTTGTCTGCAAGATGCACGATCTTGTTGCGTCCCTATCTTAAAGACTGCTTTGTGGGTTCAATGGAACGCCTCTGAGTTTTTTATAAACTTTACTTAATTATATTATTTACAAACATTTACACTTTACGACCCTTACGACAACAAAGAAAACCAGGAAAACCATGAAATTTTAATCACTCTCTTCACGCAAGGTCCACCTTCAAATGCCTCGGATTCTGTCACATTATATCTTGAACTCAAATTCATTACTCACACAATAACTTCATCGATAACAACATTTCTCTCTTCACTTAAACTTTTTCTAATGTTCCAGATTTCTTCACAATATTCCCGTTATCCTCAAAAACTCAAATCACGCAATTTAAATTCAAGGATAAGATACATCCTAACACATCCTACAATTTACCTTCCAATAAAAACAACACCCTACACAACCTACACATAACCATTTTTCCTTTATCAAAATATGACATCAACATTTTTTGTGACTGCATTACAACTGTCTGGCTACACTTACTGGTCTCGAGATAAGCGGCGCGCTCATTTTGACCCTCTAGTCTGACAGCTCTCTCTCGCTGTCCTCTCTCGCCTTCTTGGCGTTCTTGGCTTCTCTATCTCTCTCTCTCTCTCTCTCTCTCTCTCTCTCTCTCTCTCTCTCTCTCTCTCTCTCTCTCTGACTCTGTCTCTTACACCTCCTAATATACACGCGTTACTTGACTTCTCGTCCATATCATTTTGCTTCCAGCGACCTCTGATTGCTACCAGATATGGGGTGAAGGTTCCAGAAGCTTCATCTTGTAATCTATTGCTCGTCTCCGGCTGTGTTTGTCTTGTCATGACTCACCGCCTCTTGTTGTTCTCCTCGGTGGTCACGGGACTTCTTATCTATCAAATTAGTGATAGCGTCTTATAATCTTGGTACCTGCTTTCCTGTTTCTCATGTTTCTTCATTCATTATTCTCCTTCTTACTTCCATCGCCATCTCTTCATTCTTGCTATCTTCTTTCTTACATATTTCATTTCTTCTTGATTTCCTTGTCACAATACATTAATAATAATATTAATGATAATATTAATAATAAAAAAAATAATAATAATGAAAATAATAATAATCGTAATAAGAATAATAAAAAATGATAATAATAATAATAATAATAATAATAATAATAATAATAATAATAATAATAATAATAATAATAATAATAATAATATTAATAATAATAATAGTAGTAGTAGAAATAATAATAATGATAATAACAATAATAATAATAGTAATAATAATAATAATAATAATAATAATAATAATAATAATAATAATAATAATAATAATAATAATAATAATAATAAAAAAAACACGGTGCTTTATTTATCAGTAAATCTCATATGTAGTACGTACAATATTACCCCTTTTTTCCCAGCTACCCGTATATAATAATGACCTTTACTTGGTACATGAATGCAAGCAACCACGTGACGTACCACCAAATATATTACCATACACATATAATTACCTGACTCCGTTCAGCAAAAATGACAACGTAAAACCACCGAAATATAATGACAAATATTGATATTTCCACACAAGTGACTTCCCACAAGTAATCTCTTTCTCTTGGTACCCATACATGGAACCACGGTAACTTCGTACACAAATACACACTGGTAAATATGTTATGTAACTATTCGTCAGAGCAACACACATGCACATATGTAGGTAGCCGTATACAAATTCCCTTACTCATAGATGAAAACGCAAGTATATAGCAACGTCATTATGAACCAAAGTACAAACTCATAAACCAATATAAACTAATACCACCTAATACCTAAACCTCCTATCATGATTCCTCCTCCATTCTAATTTACCTCAAAGACTGCATTGCAACTTATAAGCTCCACTTACTGGTTATATATGAAGTACAAAACGCCGCCCCCAGCTATGCAGCCGAGGGTGGCCCGCTTAGAGCCGCGGTTGTCCTCTCTGCTTCCTCTCTCCTCTCTCTCTCCCCAATCCTCTACAATTTCCCTTCAGGAACTTATGGGGGCGTGTCTTGACCCACACAACACGCCCATCAGAATGTACCGTTCACCAATCAAGTACAAGCTCACGTGAACTCCACGTGTGGTATGAACAACATCCAAGAACGACAACAACACCACAGAATGTTTACCTGACCTGGGCTATATATATCTGCCCAGGCTGCCTTGGGTCAACTGGCCTGGGTCATTAAATGTTTCCTTTTGACCTTCCTGCCCTTCCTAATCTCTTTTATGGCTGGATACGGCTACACACTGCATACTGGCGAACTATCATATATTTCTTTATTTCTTGTTTCTTCATATTTCACTTATGATGTGGGCACTTGACATTATTATTATAGAATTATATTTTATATAGCATTATAGTATTAACAATAATATTATCATTATTATAACAGTATTATTACAAATTACTGTTATTACTAATTACTATTACTACAATAGTATTGCATTAATAACAATTTTATTATCATTATAATAATAATTATTATTATTATTATTATTATTATTATTATTATTATTATTATTATTATTATCATTATTATTATTATTATTATTATTATTATTATCATAATAACTTCAGTTCCCCCTGAAGAAGCCACAAGCGGGAATAAACTTGTAACCGCCATAGGATAAGTAGGACCCATTGTACATAAGTATATAGGAATCTAATGCAATCTTTCGTAATGTGGTGCAACATGTATAAATGCTGACCTTGTCTTTTCCTTTAAATAGGGGTTGCAGTGTTTCTCATATAACTAACTAGGAGTTTGTTGCATTCATGATTGACTCAGATAACTAAAATAAATTAATGTAATCTCTATGGGTAGGATGCATTTAATATAGGTATCACTACCAGTGAGAAATAAATGTAATGCACGACACACTACACCCAGTGGAAAATTCCCCGTCACATGACCGACGCCCTGGTGTCAGCACATTTGGAGGCTGGGCGCCAGTGCTTCCATTTTAGGGTAAAATACCCTAAACTAGGGTAATTGGACCCTTCTTAGGGTAGTGTTTACGGTAATGCATAAACTAGGGTAATTTTAGGGTAATCTGCCATCCTATGCATAGGTGTGCTTGGAATGGTGCCAATCTGGTGGCAGGCTGGTTCTCTTTCATGTTCGATTCATGTACACAATCATCCCCGTGACTTGTATCATCCCTTCACCCCCCCCACCCCATTTCCTTTCTCCCCAGTCTCCACTCACCCGTCTACTACGCGTACACGTTTTGGACCTTTGGACGGTTAGATCACAGTTCACACACAGAGTCAGTCACTTATGAGGACGAGTCCACAAAGAGCAGTCGCAGTAGTGGCTGTAGTGTGTAGTCCTGTGTGTGTGTTTGGGGGGCAATATTTAAACTTATGTATGATAAGAGTGCATTAATCAACAATAATTAATGGGCAACTTCGACAATCTAGGGTAAAACACTCGAATCTAGGGTAAAATTGACAAAAATCTAGGGTAAGATTTCATCAACTCATGGAAGCACTGCTGGGCGCGGTGGGCACCGGCGACGACGGCAGAAGGAAGTTAAACGGCGACTGGGAAGTGCAGGGTGTGTCAAGTGTGTGCGTGTGTCTGAACTGTGTGCTGCGGGAACTAAGTGACTCGGTGAATTCAGTGACATTACAAACAATTTCCCGAGTTTAAAACACGTTTCCGTATGTTCTTGTGGGTGGCGTGTGGACAGCACTTGTAAACTTGTACATAATATACTAACTTTTGTAAACTGAGTTTTTCCTTGTACACCTGGGTTGATAAGAAACACTAAAACTACCAGTGAAACCCACTTTATGTGGGCCTACAGAATCTACAGTTGGGCTGCTAATCAAACAAAGTTAAGCCTCATACAACCTAACGCGCTTAACAAACTCAACTCCTTATATGTTAGCATGTCCTTTGTTTTTCCCATACTCCCTTTCTGTCTGACGTCACGTCCACGGTGACCAGGACTTGGGAAATTTCCCAATATCTCGGGATTTCACACTTTGCCTTGGGATCTTGGAAATTTTTTGCAGAATTGCCTTAATCTTGGGATATTTCATGTCTAATTTTGTTTTGAATGTCTGGATATGTCAAATTTTGATTCTTAGAGAGAGAGAGAGAGAGAGAGAGAGAGAGAGAGAGAGAGAGAGAGAGAGAGAGAGAATTATATAGGCTCAGATTAATGTAATAACTACTTTTTAATTTCTTTTAATAAATAAAGAAACACAAACACTCAGTAAAGGTCTATATAGACTGCATATTACGTGTACAGGACAAATTGAGAGTCAGACCCGAACAGGACAGCGTACGGAACAGGCAGACCGAGACACGTACTCGTTTATACGGTGGACTTGAATAGTTCCTATATAAGACGCGTTAAGAGTTGAGACTTCCGGTGGACAGCGCGCGCGGCTTTAGTATTCCCTACGCACTGTTGCGGAACAGTAATCTCGCGTGGCTCACGATTTAAGGCTCAAATTTACCTTGCGTAGTTACGTAACTGTGAGGTTTCGTTACCCCTTTTCGTGGTGCACCATGAGTGATAACGATGATCCTGTACCCAGAGGGAGTGGAGACCGTACTCCGCCTAAAAAGAGGAAGAAAACATGGTACCAGCAGGCTTTTAATGCGGAATGGCTTAAAAATCCTGAACTTAAAGACTGGGTGAAACCAGATCCAAATGATAAATGTGCAGCTATCTGCAGTGTGTGTGACTTTAAGTTAAAAAACTGTAACAAGTCCTCTTTCATGCAACATAAAGCTTCTGCAAAGCACGTGAAAAACTACAATGCTAAGAGAAGTGCTATTGCAATTCAGTCATATCTGAAAAGAAACCAGCGGTAGACAATCTAGATGATCAAGTTTCCAAAGCAGAACTTCTGCTGGCAGGGTATGTAGCCGAACACGGAGTGCCCTTCAGGCAGATTGATCATCTGGTAGAAACCATGAAGCAAATGTTTCCCAAATGTGAAGTGGCTCGTAGTTTGAAAGCAAAGAGAAAAAAAATTCTTACTTGATGCAAGACGGCATTGTATGGGAAGAAAAACAATGGGTAGCAAAAGCTTGCAGTGAAAATGGTTTTCTGATAATAGATGAATGTACTGATGTGTCAGTATCGCAAGTACTTGCGGTTGCGGTGATGGTGCGATTTTATGATGAACAAAAGTGTAAAGTTTCAGACGCACTATTGGATATTGTTGAAGTCGAAAACGGAACAGCAGAAGGACTCTATCAGTCAGTGAAAGAACTGCTAAAATGTAAAGGCATACCAATGGAAAATATTATTGGATTCTCCAGTGACAACTGTTCCACTATGCTGGGGCCCAACAAAGGATTTCAGGCACTACTTAAAAGGATTGTCCATCTGTTTTCATATTGGGATGTGTCTGTCATTCATTTGTTCTGTGTTCAAGCCATGCTAGCAAACACTTTCCATCATGGCTCGAAACATTTGTAAGAAATGTATGCTGCTATTTTGCATGCTGTAGCAAGCGTCAAAATGACCTGAAAATTATCCAGGACATTGTTCATGCTCCAAAGCACAAAATGCTAAAATTATCAGAGACTCGTTGGCTTTCCAGATCAGAAGTCATAGCCAGAATACTCGAACAGTGGGAAGCACTGCAACTTTTTTCAAAGTGAAGCAAAGAAAATGATGATGGAGCTGCCATGATATACAAGACCATGATTACTCCTGGAACCAAGTATATGCTGCTATTCTTGAACTATATCCTCCCTAAAGTGGACAGAATGAATTTAGAATTCCAGTCTGAATATTTCCGTCTTGCATTACTTTTCACCACAGTTTCCGATGAGTGCAGGAGTATCACGGGAATGTTTGTTCGTGATGAAGTGGTAGCCAACAAAGATTTATCTCTCATTGACCCAAGAAATGATTCTTTGTACAAAGATATCAGTGAAATTAACCTTGGTGGCAGGTGTGGAGCTTTGCTAATCAAGGAACCTTTGGGAGACCAAGACAAAATGTTTCGTCTCGACTGCCGAAAGTTTCTGGTAGAACTGTGCCTACAGATGCAAAAAAGATTCACTTTTCATGGCGACAGTGTGCTTTAATTGTTAAGAATCATCGACCCAAGATAATCTTTATCACCCAAGAGGAACTCAAGTGACATATTAAAATTAGCACTCAGTTTTCCAATCCTTGTGAAGGAGGATGAATTGGACGTCTTGCAAGATCAGTGGAAGGATTTGCTATATGCAAAAGAAGCAGTGAAGAATCTTAATGAGAAGGCAACTGCATTCTGGAGTGAATTAAAATCAGTGAAGGATGGGAACAATGAGCCTAGTTTTGCCTGTTTATAAAAATTCATGTGCGGTCTGTTAGCTCTGCCACATTCGTCTGCATGTGTGGGACGGGTATTTTCGCAGCTCAACATGATAAAAACAAAGCAAACAAACAGGCTTGGTGTGTCCACCTCGTCAAACAGACTTCTTGCCAAACAAGCGATCAGCCGTCAAGAGGTACCATGCTATCAATGGCAACCATCAACATCCCTTATTAAAGACGTGAAAAGTGGGCAGTGTTACCGAAGGTGCGTCGAGAGAGAACGTCAAGGAAAAGAGGAAAATATGGCAACACTGCATCCAGCTGCGGAGGATGCCATTGAGAGCGAAGTAGACAAACCACCAACTCGTGTATACCTGCAGTAATACTGAAAGGTAAGAATTAATCTTATTTCAGGAAAATTGTGTTAATTCTTGTCTTTTTCAAATCTTGGGAAATTTTGGTCGATCTTGGATTGTTTTCGGAGTCACTCTTGGGAAATTCGAAATTTGCCACTGGTCACGCTGGTTCACGTCCTTCCCTTCCTCGCTCGCCGCCGCCTCAGGCGACACGTACGCCTCCTGCCTATTGTTTCGCTCGGTTTACACTTGTTGTGTATTGTGCTACCGTAAATACACTTTCATAATGGACTCAGGTGTCTCCATGCTAACCCCTGTTTTACGACAACTACCACATAATTGGTAGCAGCGGTGAAGGCCAGTGATATGCGAGTGTCTCATGAAGGCTGTGCCGGTGACGCCATGGTGTAGAGTGGAGACAAGATGGCCGCTCCTGCCTTGTCTCGCCCGTTGTTGTGCCTAGTGGCTGTTGTCTCTGCCTGCTGTTTTACGTAGGCTTCTCAACGTTTGGTTCTTCCTACAGCTACGGGAATATCAGCTGTTTCTTGTTGTATTGTGCATTGCTGTCTCCAGCCTCCTGCAGCTCTGCCTTGCCTGCTGTATTTTGGCCTGCCACTGCCTGCTGTCTCACGTGGGCTTCTCGACGCTTGGATCTTCCTACCTACAGCTTCGGTTCGCAAGTTTTTGCCTGCAGCTTCCCCCTGCTGTCTGCCTGATAGACTGCTGTGCTCTTAAGTAGTCTTGTGAAGCCACGTGCACCTTGCTGCGTATCAAATCGCCACGTGTAACAAGCTGACACATGCACTCCTTCGCTCTCTCGTGAGCTGTGCTTCAAGTACAACCTGTCAGCCCCTCCGCCACCCCTCCAGTTTCTGCCGTCTTTTGTATAAGTATAACATATACTGTTGTGCTTGCTGTGAGTTTTTTTTTTTTCAGGCGATTACAGTGTGTTTTCCCGCCAAGGTCCGTCCTGGCGACATCTTATGCTTCTCAGCTACTCCACACCTCATCTGACGCTCCCTTCTACACCCTTCTACACAGATACGTTGGGTTAGTTCCTTCAGGGTAAGTCAGTGAGTTTATCTTGTGGTGATTATTGCATTTTAATCTGCTTTTTCTCGCCTTGGCGGCATTAATTCTAGCGTCTACCTGTGTCTCTTAATGTTTGAATGTTTCAGCTTCTCCCATTGGCTGTGGGACGCTGCTACCTGTATCTTGT
>NC_059269.1:1699651-1724071 GCF_017591435.1 Portunus trituberculatus | reverse complement strand
GGCTGCAAGGGTAATATAATAAAAAGCAGGCCTACACACAGGAAAAACATATGGTACTAGGCTACAAACGAACATTTAAATCATCCGCGGCTGTGATAGCCAATCTGAGACAAGGGCAAGGTGCCGAATCACCGACGAGCCGGGAAAATATCAAGATGGCGGCCAGACAGGAGCCAATCAGAGCACTAGATACAGGTAGCAGCGTCCCACAGCCAATGGGAGAAGCTGAAACATTCAAACATTAAGAGACACAGGAAGACGCTAGAATTAATTGCGCCAAGGCGAGAAAAAGCATATTAAAATGCAATAAACACCACAAGATAAACTCACTGAATTACCCTGAAGGAACTAATCCAACGTATTTGTGTAGAAGGGTGTAGAAGGGAGCGTCAGATGAGGTGTGGCGTAGCTGAGAAGCATAAGATGGCGCCAGGACGGACCTTGGCGGGAAAACACACTGTAATCGCCTAAAAAAAAACCACAGCTAGCACAAAAGAATATGTTATACTTATACAAAAGACGGCAGAAGCTGGAGGGGTGGCGGAGGGGCTGACAGGTGGCACTTGAAGCACAGCTCACGAGAGAGCGAAGGAATGCGTGGCGACTCGCTGCGTAGCAGGAAAATGCACGTGGCATCACAAGACTACGTAAGAGCACAGCAGTCTATCAGGCAGTCAGCAGGGAGGAAGCTGCAGGCAGAAACTTGCGAACGAAGCTGTAGGTAGGAAGATACAAGCGTCGAGAAGCCCAAGTGAGACAGCAGGCAGTGGCAGGCCAAATACAGCAGGGAGAGCTGCAAGAGACTGCAGACAGCAAGGCACAATACAGCAAGAAACAGCTGACATTCCCGTAGCTGTAGGAAGATCCAAACGTTGAGAAGCCTACGTAAAACAGCAGGCAGAGACAACTGCCACTAGGCACAACAACGGGCGAGACAAGGCAGAAGCGGCCATCTTGTCTCCCCTACACCATGGCGTCACTGAGTCACTCGCATATCACTGGCCTTCACCGCTGCTACCAATTATGTGGTAGTTGTCGTAAAACAGGGGTAGCATGGAGACACCTGAGTCCATTATGAAAGTGTATTTACGGTAGCACAATACACAACAAGTGTAAACCGAGCGAAACGAGAGGCTGGAGGCGTAGAGTGTCGCCTGAGGCGGCAGCGAGCGAGGACTGAGGGGAAGGACGTGACGTCAGACAGAAAGGGAGTATGGGGAAAAACAAAGGACATGCTAATATAAACGTCGCCCATTTCCTCTTCTACATAATTATCTTCGACCCAGTTCATTAACGGCTGAAGCTCATCAGGTAAGTATTCCGACAAAGCATCGATGTAAACACCCATGTGAGAAGCAGCTACAAAAGATAAAGCAACGATCATTTTAGCTTTTACAGCGAAGTCAAGATCATTATTATACAAATGTTGTAGCCCAAGATGTTTCAGATGGTTATGAATATTATGTGCAAAATGAAAGAAACAGCCTTTCAACTCCACCTCCGAAAAACATTCTTTCATTGCAGAAAAAGCTGCTTGTTTATAATCACAATAAATTCCCTTTGGTTGCAAGTCTGCAGACAAATCAGTTATCATTTGAAACATTTTCACGGATGTTGCACGACGCTTATTAGGTAATAAAGCGTACAGTACAGGAACAACTCCCTCATGCTTTCTTGCCATAATAACGTAAACCTGAGAAAATAATGGAGAAAACATCTTAAAAGTTCCAACCGCGTACCGCACATCAGAATTAGGTAAAATCCTTACCAAAAATTAAAATTCTGTCGTGTTTTTCACAGCTATCTCCAAGTAAAAAGTCTTCAGACTGACCACCGTGCGTAAGATAAAGTTTGTACACATCCGCTATTTCTAATTCACTTCAACTGAGAGAATTTGGAGGAATAGAATATAATTGATATGGTTTTCTTCGAACATTTTTTTTATGGCATCTGAAGTGGGCAATGCTGCCAGAGCAGCTTGAGAACTATTTTCAATGCAAGCATTAACAACTGATGACGGCACTTCTAAAGTTTCCTCAGCTTTACGTTTTACACTTGTTTTAATTTCACCAACTTCAATATTTACTGTTGACGCACCGTGTGAATGTATATTTACTTCTTTTACTACCTCCTGGTTCTAGTGTGAATACGCCCTTTACACTCGTTTTTTTTTTTTTTTTTTAATTCGCATCTCCAAAACTTGAGAGAAGGCTCGTTTTTGCTACATTTGTCAAACACGTATATATATCTGTTATGTGAAAACTTTGGCTTGTCTCTTTTACTTAAAATGTTTTCGGCTATTTCCAGTATGGGCTGTACAAGAAAATATACAGAGAAGCATTTTCCAGTAGTGTAAAGAGACAACTGGGACATCATTTCGTTAATGAAATCCGACGAAACCTTGGTAAAATGAGGGAATCACTAAAAGAAACACTTGAGTATTGTAACAACACATCATACGAGACTCTGGTAAAATGAGATGATTACTAAACGAGACACTTGAATATGGTAACAATTTTCAAAGGAGATTATCACAAAACGAGACACTTTTATATTAATCATGGTCTTTAAAAAGATTTCTTATTTTATTTTATTTCCATTTTTTTCTATTTTTACATTATTTTTTGGCGTCAAATGAATTAGCGCCAAAATAACGAGCGCCAAAATAGCTTATGGCCAAAACGGCGGCGCCAAAACGTCTGCGCCGAAACGACAGCGCCAAAACATCATGTTCCGGGCGATAGTTGGTGTAGAGGGAGAGAGAGCGTTATTTGGTTGGCAGAAGGTGGTCTCGAGGGAGGGACAGGGTTATGAGGCTGGCAGGAGGTGGTCTAGAGGGTCTAGGTCGGGTTTTTTCCCGACGATGCCCCCTTCCCGCAGAGTGCAAGTGCGCCAGCCTCGGCGGGTAAATAACTACAGGAAGAGGCGCGGTGCGGTGGCGAATGCGCCTCACTTCAGCCGGCGCCGCGTCTTCACAAAAACAACTTGTGCTAAAACACGCCTAACAAAGCCAGGCGGTTCCTTTACCTGCGATATATAATGGCAGTAAATGATCCCACCCACCGCCACCCACATCCTGCCTTCCTCACCCCTTCCTTACCGCTCCCCTGCCCCTCCCCTCCCCCTCCCCGCCCTCATGCAATCCTATACTCTCTCCACTTACTTCCCCATCCCTTTCAGTCTTGCTCCGCCCTCCTCCTATCGCCAGACTATCCTACAGCCTCCTCCGCTTCCCAAACCAGTCGCCTCCTCTTCCTTGTACATTCGCTTCCCCGTCAAAACATAATCCATTAGACATTTCCACTGAAAGTTAAGGTGGAGGGAGGCGAAACACTCAGCGGGGTGATGGGGTGATGGGGCCGCACTGTTGCTCTTACCACATGATAAGTGAGAGCTCCACAACGACCTGTGTTGAACTTAACGAATTTTTTTATTTTATCTGACATGGTTTACAAATTGTCATGTTGGCTCTATGGATTAAGATTGTGCAGCGCATTTTTTATATCTATTATTGACTTAACCTTCATTACCAGCTCTTATCATGAAGAGTAAACGATATTGTTAAGCTTTTCTTCCGGTTGTTGGATATTTATATTGTTTCTATGCATTAAGATAGAGCAATAGTGGTAGATGTTTTTCTTTTCCTTCTTTGAAAGATTTGCTTGGTAAAATAACAAGAAACACGAGAGAGATCAGCATATATAGGATAATATTTCATAGATTAATGTAGACATTTTTTCCCCTTTTGTTAAGTTTTTTTTTTTTTACGTAGGGAAAAGGGTCAAGCCAAGGGCAAAAAAAAAAAAAGGAAGTGAAAAAAGGCCCACTGAGTGCTGGCTCTCTAGAAAGTGTAAAAAGTGCAAAAACCGTCAGCCAAAATTAAGGGTGCAAATGCCTCGATACCTCCCTCTTAAAAGAAGACAAGTTGTAGGAATTCGGAAATACAGATGCAGGGAGGGAGTTCCAGAGTTTACCAGTGAAAGGGATGAAGATTATGAGCAAAGGACAGACCGAGGATATTCATTTAGGAAGAGGGAGACAATTGAGTGTCATTGAAGAAGAGGGGATAGTTGTCTGGAAGGTTGTGTCGAGTTGATAGATGGAGGAATTGAGTTTTTGAGGCATTGAAAACTCCTAGATTTTCTCTGCCCCAATCGGAAATCTCAGAAAGATCGGAAGTCGGCGTTCCGTGGCGTCCCCGCGTGACCTGTTGACTTCCTGAAGGGTTGGTCGTCTCTGAAAGAACGTGGAAAGATAATATAATATATTATAATATGATATATTATAGGGTGGTATCATCAGCGTAGGAGTGGATAGGGCAAGAAGTTTGGTTAAGAAGGTCATTAATGAATAATAGAAAGAGTGGGTAACAGGACAGAACCCTGAGGAACACCACTATTAATAGATTTAGGAGAAGAACAGTAGCCGTCTACCACAGCTGCAATAGAGCGGTAGGAAAGGAAACTTGAGATAAAGTTGCAGAGAGAAGGATAGAAGCCGTAGGAGGGCAGTTTTGATGATTGAGAGTACTGATTAACTCTTGCATTTAAGAGTTGGACAGAATAGGGATGAGAGGAAGAAGAAGGCCTTGTTCAGCGAGGCCGCAGGAGAAGGGGAGGCATGCAGTTAGCAAGATCAGTAGAACAGTTACCATGAAAAAGGCGATAAAAGTTAGAAAGGGATGGAACATTTCGGCGGTGAGAAAGAGGCTGAAGACAGTTAGGGAGAGGAGGGGAGTTGATGAGACGAAGAGCTTTCGATTCCTCCCTATCTAGCAAAACTGTGTGACTGGAACCCACCCCCAAACATTCGAAGAGTACTCCATACATGGGCGGATAAGGCCCTTATACAGAGTAAGCAGTTGGAGGGTCAAGAAAAACTGGCGGAGACGCCTCAGAACACCTAACTTCAAAGAAGCTGTTGTAGCAAGAGATGAGATGTGAAGTTTCCAGTTAAGATTATGAGCAAAGGACAGACCGAGGATATTCATTTAGGAAGAGGGAGACAATTGAGTGTCATTGAAGAAGAGGGGATAGTTGTCTGGAAGGTTGTGTCGAGTTGATAGATGGAGGAATTGAGTTTTGAGGCATTGAAAACTCCTAGATTTTCTCTGCCCCAATCGGAAATCTCAGAAAGATCGGAAGTCGGCGTTCCGTGGCGTCCCCGCGTGACCTGTTGACTTCCTGAAGGGTTGGTCGTCTCTGAAAGAACGTGGAAAGATAATATAATATATTATAATATGATATATTATAGGGTGGTATCATCAGCGTAGGAGTGGATAGGGCAAGAAGTTTGGTTAAGAAGGTCATTAATGAATAATAGAAAGAGTGGGTAACAGGACAGAACCCTGAGGAACACCACTATTAATAGATTTAGGAGAAGAACAGTAGCCGTCTACCACAGCTGCAATAGAGCGGTAGGAAAGGAAACTTGAGATAAAGTTGCAGAGAGAAGGATAGAAGCCGTAGGAGGGCAGTTTTGAAATCAAAGCTTTATGCCAGTCTCTATCAAAAGCTTTTTATATGTCTAACGCTACAGCAAAAGTTTCACCAAAATCTCTAAAAGAGGATGACGAAGACTCAGTGAGGAAAGTCAGAAGATCACCAGTAGAGCGACCTTGACGGAAGCCATACTGGCGATCAGACAGAAGATTGTGAAGTGACAGATGTTTGAGAATCTTCCTATTCAGGATAGATTAAAAAACTTTAGACAAGCAGGATATTAAAGCTATAGGACGGTAGTTTGAGGGGTTAGAACGGCCATCCTTTTTAGGAACAGGCTGAATGTAGGCGAACTTCCAGCAGGAAAGAAAGGTAGAAGCCGATAGACAAAGATGGAAGAGTTTGGCCAGGCAAGGTCCAAGCACGGAAGCACAGTTTTTGAGAACAATAGGAGGGACCCCATCAGGGTTTAGGCCAGCAAGGGGATGGAAAACATCATTACGAAGAATTTCAATTGTAGACATGAAATAGTCAGAGGGAGGAGGAGAGGGAGGGACAAACCCAGAATCGTTCGAGGTGGAGTTGTGAGCAAAGGTTTGAGAAAAGAGTTCAGCTTTAGAGACAGAAGAGAGGGCAGTGGTGCCATCAGGATGAAATAAGGGAGGGAAAGATGAAGAAGTGAAGTTATTTGAGATGTTTTTGGCTAGATGCCAGAAGTCACGAGGAGAGTTTGAGTTTGAAAGATTTTGACATTTTCCATTTATGAAAGAGTGTTTTTCAAGTTGAAGAACAGACTTGGCATGATTCCGGGCAGAGATATAAAGTGCATGAGATTCAGGAGATGGAAGGCTCAAGTACCTTTTGTGGGCAACCTCTCTATCATGTATAGCACGAGAACAGGCTGAGTTAAACCAAGGTTTAGAAGGTTTAGGTTGAGAAAAAGAATGAGGAATGTACGCCTCCATGCCAGACACTAATACCTCTGTTATGCGTTCAGCACAAAGAGAAGGGTCTCTGACACGGAAGCAATAATCATTCCAGGGAAAAATCAGCATAATACCTCCTCAGGTCCCCCCAGCTGGCAGAGGCAAAATGCCAGAGGCACCTTCGTTTTGGGGGATCCTGCGGAGGGATTGGAGAAATTGGAAAAGATACAGAAATGCGATTGTGATCAGAGGAGCCCAATGGAGATGAAAGGGTGACAGCATAAGCAGAAGGGTTAGAGGTGAGGAAGAGATGAAGAATGTTGGGCGTGTCTCCAAGACGGTCAGGAATACGAGTAGGGTGTTGCACCAGTTGCTCTAGGAGTCTAGGTAATGGAGGATAGCAAAGTTGAAGACTAGTTCACCAGGATGGTCAGTGAAGGGAGAAGAAAGCCAAAGCTGGTGGTGAACATTGAAATCTCCAAGAATGGAAATCTCAGCGAAAGGGTAGAGGGACAGAATGTGCTCCACTTTAGAAGTTAAGTAGTCGAAGAATTTACTATAGTCAGAAGAGTTAGGGGAGAGATAAACAGCAGAGATGAATTTAGTTTGAGAGTGACTATCAAGTCGTAGCCAGATGGTGGAAAATTCGGAAGACTCACGAATAATGACACCTCTATGCAAGGTTCACACGCATTTTTCTCTCATCCATTAGTGACATTTACAGACACGCAGTTTTCATTATGAGTAAACGAAATCATTAAGCCCCTGGCGCGGTTTTAAGTGGTGAAAAGTAACCGTGCCACGTAGAGACCAAGCGGAGATTCTCTGAAGGGTTTGCCCGCAGCGTTTGGGCTTGTCCTGGCTGAAAATAATGCTCGGTATGTTGGCTGCAGCTCGGCGGGACGTGATGGTCGATAATTGCACCTGTTTATCCTGGTTAACACGGGAAGGAAAGTGGAACGTGCTTGCCTCTGCTCTAAGTGTGTCTTTGTTTGCTTCACTGGGGAAAAAAATCATCTGCTGCATCGTGTATACGCTAGTGGCGGGTGAGGGGGACGAGGAGAGGTGAGGGTGAGAGTGAGGGTGAGGAGTGAGAGGTATGAGGCATGGGGGTGGGGTATGGGGGATGAAGGGAAAGGGGTGGTAGGTGAGGGGCACCTACCCTAAGCTGAAGTACAGTGGAGGAACCTCAAGGCTCTAAACTTCCTGTATGTTCAGTGAATGGTCCACTATTGAAGCTGCAACTTGGGGAGTTCAGAGTTCTCTTCTCTGTTCTGTAGCGGTGACATTATGTTGATAGATCACCAACGGGGAAATGCACTAAAAGACTTGGATATTACGTTAATGCATTCATAGCATAACCTGTTTCATGCAGAGTTTACGGATTTTTTTTTTCATCTATCTATCTGTCTGTGTGTGTGTGTGTGTGTGTGTGTGTGTGTGTGTGTGTGTGTGTGTGTGTGTGTTAATCTGTAATTCACGTTTTCTTTTCTTTACGTACAAAAGAGGCCGGGAAAGCCTCTTTAGTAATCTAGTTCAAAAGATTGTAGAATTTGACAATTTCATTTCAAATCTATCTTGATATTTGTTGTTTAAAATTGTTCAAGTTACAGGAAGATGGAAAAAAGTAAAAAGACAGAGTTTAAAGAGAGAGAGAGAGAGAGAGAGAGAGAGAGAGAGAGAGAGAGAGAGAGAGAGAGAGAGAGAGAGAATACATAGACGCGTGCTGCCATTGGTGTGTTTATGTGCCGTAATATGTGCAAACACATACCACACGCACACACACACACACACACACACGCACACGCACACACACACACACATGGTCGATTCACAATCGAGAGGGCCGCGGCGTGCCATTGGCTGGGCGTCGGGTGAGGCACGGCGCGCCACGTGTTCCAAATCAGCCAAACGTGATCATTTGATTTTTTGCTGCGACAAACTACCTTTTTGTTTTGTAAAGCTGATTGTGTACTCCTGAACAGCGGTAGACAGGTTCTGCAGGTAAAAAGTGACGCAAAAATACATAGAGAGAGAGAGAGAGAGAGAGAGAGAGAGAGAGAGAGAGAGAGTCATTAGTAAGAGAGGTAGCTGATAATTCCGTGCCAACCACGCCTGTTGCCCAGTGTCATCATGACGCACCGAGCCGCGGGTGGCGGTGATGGTGGAGGAGGAGAGGCGGAGAGGCGACACGGAGGTTAGGCCAAAATAAAGTAGCCGAGATGTTTAGGGGTGTAAGGGAAAGGTAATTAGGGGATGAAGAATAGCAGAAAGTGTGTGCAGTAAAAAATTATACAGCCGTATTTGGAGTGAGACGAACGAAATGACAAAGGAGTAAGGAGATGAATAGAGGGAATGGCCTGTGGAGGAAGGATATTAAGCAGTGTTTTGAAAGAATTAGATGCTACAGGTAAAGAAGAAGATAGAGGAATAGTAGTGGATGTTTTTTGTATTATTTGAAAGATTTGGTTGGAAAAATAACAAGAAACAAGAGATAGGCAAAATAGTAAGTAAGTAAGCGCGTATGGCAGAGAGATACATAGAGGGTAGTATTTGCCAGATTGCTACCAGGAAAGAGGTAAGAAACAAGGCACAGTAACAGTAATGTCACAAAAACATAAAGTACAATATTTACTGAATTAGATAAGAAGACAAGTTTTAGAAATGCAAGTTTAAGCATTACAAGTATGGCAAAATAGTAATATCATAGTTAAGATATACTTAAGATAATTATTAGGCACAACAATTAAAAAATAACTGAAAAAAAGTATGGAAGAGTATTCTAAATGAAATGAACTCATATAACAAAAAAAAGATAAATAACTGGAGTGAACTAAAGAATGTGAAGGTGAAGGAGTGTTTTTTTTTTTTTACGTAAGGAAGAGGGCCAGCCAAGGGCAAAAAAAAGAAAGTTAAAAAAAAGGTCCACTTGAGCGCTGGCTCTCCAAAGAGTGCAAAAAGTGCCAAAACCGTCAGCCAGAATTAGGGGAGCAAATGCCTCGATACCTTCCTCTTAAAAGAATACAAGTTGTAGGAATTCGGAAATACAGATGCAGGAAGGGAGTTCCAGAGTTTACCAGTGAAAGGGATGAATGATTGAGAGTACTGGTGAACTCTTGCATTAGAGAGTTGGACAGAATTGGGATGAGAGGAAGAAGAAGGCCCTGTGCAGCGTGGCCGCAGGAGGAGGGGAGGCATGCAGTTAGCAAGATCAGTAGAACAGTTACCATGAAAATAGCGATAAAAGACAGAAATGGATGCAACATTTCGGCGGTGAGAAAGAGACTGAAGACGGTTAGTGAGAGGAGGGGAGTTGATGAGACGAAGAGCTTTCGATTCCACCCTATCAAGCAAAGCTGTGTGACTGGAACCCCACCAAACATGCGAAGAGTACTCCATACAGGGACGGATAAGGCCCTTATACAGAGTAAGCAGTTGGAGGGTCGAGAAAAACTGTTGGAGACTCCTCAGAATACCTAATTTCATATAAGCTGTTTTAGCAAGAGATGAGATGTGAAGTTTCCAGTTAAGATTATGAGCAAGTGACAGACCGAGGATATTCATTTAGGAAGAGGAAGACAGTTGACTGTCATTGAAGAAGAGGGGTAGTTGTCTGGAAGGTTGTGTCGAGTTGATAGATGGAGGAATTGAGTTTTTGAGGCATTGAAAACTACTAGATTTTTTCTGCCCCAATCGGAAATCTTAGAGAGATCGGAAGTCAGGCGTTCCGTGGCGTCCCCGCATTATCTATTGACTTCCTGAAGGGTTGGACGTCTCTGAAAGAAGAAAGAATGTGGACAGATGTAGGGTGGTATCATCAGCGTAGGAGTGGATAGGGCAAGAAGTTTGGTTAAGAAGGTCATTAATGAATAATAGAAAGAGTGGGTAACAGGACAGAACCCTGAGGAACACCACTATTAATAGGTCTGGAGAAGAACAGTAGCCGTCTACCACAGCAGCAATAGAGCGGTCGGAAAGGAAACTTGTGATAAAGCTGCAGAGAGTAGAATAGAAGCCGTAGGAGGGCAGTGCTGAAATCGAAGCTTTATGCCAGACTCTATCAAAAGCTTTTTATATGTCTAACGCTACAGCAAAAGTTTCACCAAAATCTCTAAAAGAGGATGACCAAGACTCAGTAAGGAAAGCCAGAAGATCACCAGTAGAGCGACCTTGACGGAAGCCATACTGGCGATCAGACAGAAGATTGTGAAGTGACAGATGTTTGAGAATTTTCCTATTCAGGATAGATTCAAAAACTTTAGACAAGCAAGATATTAAAGCCATAGGACGGTAGTTTGAGGGGTTAGAACGGCCATCCTTTTTAGGAACAGGCTGAATATAGGCGAACTTCCAGCAGGAAGGAAAGGTAGAAGTCGATAGACAAAGTTGGCCAGGCAAGGTGCAAGCACAGAAGCACAGTTTTTGAGAACAATAGGAGGGACCCCATCAGGTCCATAAGCCTTCCGAGAGTTTAGGCCAGTAAGAACATGGAAAACATCATTACGAAGAATTTTGATTTTAGACATGAAATAATCAGAGGGAGGAGGAGAAGGAGGGACAAGTGTAAGACCAAATCGATGCTTCGGGATGGTGATGGTCGTGGTGGGGGACTGAGGCCGGCACGTGCTCATCCACAAGCTAAAAAGAAACCTGCCCTCACCCGTTTATTTTCTTTGTGAGTTACCAGAAACGGATCATTCGTGGCTGCCGTTTTTCTCTCACGCGAACTACACATCCGTGCGTGAGGTTAGACGAGATCAGTTACCTTTGACTCCAGCAGCAGGTGTGGTCTTCTTACCTGCCTTTCCCTCTTTTGTACAGTCCTTGTGCTAACTCTTCCCTACTTCCACACATTCACTCCCCTTATGCAAAAAGAATATTTGTATTATTATCATTAGCGTTATTCACTTTCTTAGTATTTTAAACTTTTATTCCTTATTATACTCTTCCTCCACCTCCTCTTCGCCCTCCATCACAACAAAAAATTACTATAAACACTCTCTCTCTCTCTCTCTCTCTCTCTCTCTCTCTCTCTCTCTCTCTCTAACACAGTCATGGAGGTGGTAAGTATATTGGTGGGTTAGGATACTGGTGGTGTTTGGAGCTGCCAGGCTGGGTCAGGGTGGTGGTCTTTGGAGCTGCTAAGTTAGGTCCGAGCCAGACTGGGACTAGGGAGGGCTGCCCACTCAGCCAGTTCAAAGGGTCAGTTTCCAGAGTGTGTAGTTCTTTATACCCGCCAGAGACGAAGTTTTCTTTCTGAGTGCGTTATACTCTTCCTATTCCTCCTCCTCATATCTCTCTCTCTCTCTCTCTCTCTCTCTCTCTCTCTCTCTCTCTCTCTCTCTCTCTCTCTCTCTCTCTCTCTCTCTCTCTCTCTCTCTCTCTCTCTCTCTCTCTCTCTCTCTCTCTCTCTCATGTAGACTATCTCCCAAATGGAATAACATCAAAAGAGAAGTGATAGGACAGCCCAGTATAAACCACCAAAGAAATAACAAAGCACACCCCTTTGCTAACAATGCTAATCCTTTTTTGAAAACCTTTCACACACGTAGTCATGCTATGCTTCATCCCACAATCGCACAGTAACAGAGATAGGGAGCCACACATTAATACACGAGCATCTAATGGTGGAGGCGCGAGGGTGAGGAAAGGCTGCTTCAACTGCGGCGAGTTAACCATCGCCATACACAGTGCCGTTTTGACTACAAACTGAGATGTCAATCTTGCAGATAGCTAGGACATAAGAGTCGCCTGTGTGATCTGTATAACACGTACTAGGTAATTGGCAACGAAGATGATGCCGATACTTTTGACCTTGCAAAATTAAAGGATTTTATTACCATAGAGCATGTTAATGTACAAAGCATACTAGGAAACAAGGTAGAATTGGAATTGTTAATGAAAGAGAGAGATCTTGACGTCATTTGTGTTAGTGAGACTTGGCTTCTCCCAGAAACTCCTGATAAGTTTGTTAACTTTGATAATTATAGTATCTTTAGATGTGACAAAGGACGTGGTGGCGGAGTATGCATATTTGTAAGGAAAACTTTTAATGTAACTCCTTTACATATACACTTAGACAGACCCACAGGTGTGGAAGATGTGTGGGTAACATTACAATGCAGGAAATTGCCATCTACTATTGTAGGATGTTTGTTTCGTCACCCGAAGGCACTTACTGAAACTTTTAATTACGTAGGAGAAATTGTGAAGCATTTGTTGCTGACCAAGAAGAACTTTTATGTATTAGGTGATTTTAACGATGACTTTTTTGACTTACTGTAATCTTAAGACAATTTTAGCCAATACTAGACTGTGTCAAGTTATTGACAAACCCACTAGAACGACGAGTCACTGTGCCACTCTTCTCGATGTTATTATTACTAACAAACGAGAAACAATAATTTCTTCTGATGTTGAACCTTGTCCAATAGCCGATCACGACTTAATAACTGTTGCTGTAAACATTCGTAAACCCAAACGTGACCCCTCCGCCACGAAAACTGCTCCCTGTCTGGCTGACTACTCTCGCGATGTCTTTTGTGATATGTTAAGTCAAGAAAGTACTGCATTAAGGGAAGTATTTAACACTGACGCTGTAAACAAACAAGTGAACATTTTTACAGACATCTTTCATTGTTATTTAAACACATGTGCTCCATTTAAAACTAAAAAAGTCAAAAGACCATATGCACCCTGGATGACTGATGACATCAGATCAGCGATTACAGAAAGAAATAACGCACAAGCAATTTTAAAACAAGATCGTAACAACCTCACACTACAAACTCAATATAAAGATCTCAAAACAAAGGTCAAAAAGATGATACATGCAGCAAGGATTGCATTTCATAACAATGAATTTATTGAGAACAATGGAGATGTAGCATCCGTGCAGTAAACAAACTTGGTTTTGCAAAGTCCAAGGACAGTATGTGTTTATCTATGGCCAACAAAGTGGATGAACTGAATGAATATTTTGTAGATGTAGGCAGGAGGGCCTTTGAGAAGTCACAACAAGGTGCCAGCGGAGACGCAAGTAATGAATACCTAACATGCCGCCACAGTAATCCTCACAATGAAAAAACTTAAGAACACCAATTCATGTGGATCAGACGAGATTCCATATTCATTGTTAAGAGATGCCTTACCTGTCATTGCACCGTACCTAACCTGCATTATAAACACTTGTATCGTCACCGGAGTCTTTACCACTGCTTGGAAGCATTCTCTTGTCACTCCTATTCATTCATAAAAGTGGAGCATCTGATGATCTGGGCAACTCCCGACCTATTTCATTATTATCTGTTCTATCTAAAATACTTGAAAAGGTGATAGCCACTCAATTGGTAAACTTTTTAGAGTCTAATAAATTGCTAAACGCCACACAACATGGATTCAGACCTAATTTATCAACCATCACGGCGGGTATAACTAAAATTACAAATAAAATCTATGGAAACATGGACAATAAGAAAATAACCTTACTGACCTTGTGTGCCTTGTCTAAGACGTTCGACAGTGTCAGCCATGATATTTTGTTAAAAAAGATACACAATATGGGAATTGACTCATTCTTTTTTAGACAATATTTGAACCACAGAACGCAAGCTGTTCGCATTGGAGACAGCTTTTCATCAACGTTAAATGTAAATTTGGGTGTTCCCCAGGGATCTATCCTAGGCCCAATACTGTTCACAATATATGTAAATGATCTTGGAATAGAAGTTAAGGACTGCTTACTGGTGCAATATGCAGACGACACCCAATTCATACTATCAGACTCAATTGAAAACTTGCCTAAATTGATAAGAAAAACAAGAGAGACATTAGATAAAGTTAAAAGGTATTTAAGAAAAAATGGTTTACTACTAAACATGAATGAAACTCAGTGTATGTTCATTGGCAGCAAAACTTTACTTTCTAGAATGCCTAGTGACACTATAATACACGCTGGTGACACAACCATAAAACCATCTGACTCCTTAAAGAAGTTGGGTGTCTTCTTTGATAAACACATGCTGTTTGACACACACATAACACAAATGACTAAGAAAGCCTTTGGCGTTTTGATGTTCATCAATAGAATAAAAGAGTTTTTTTTCAGTAGTAAGGCCAGAAAGATTGTTACTCAAACACTTGTTCTCAGTCTTTTGAATTGATATGGGGTACTACAAATAAGTCACAGTTAAAAAGAGTCCAGAAATTGTATAACTTCTCTGCTAAAGTGGATGTGGGAGGAAGGTTACGATGCGATCATGCTTCCCTATCCTAGAGGAACTAAAATAGCTAAACATAACCAAAACAATTCAATATGAACATTGTATATTCATGCACAACATAGTATCACATAGATATCCTAACTGGTTATTCAACATCCCTACGGTGAACCAAATTAATCAGAGAAACACGAGCCAACAAAATAATTTCTACACACCAAGAGCTAACACTGACTACGGCCAGAAATCAATTTTGATTAAAGGGCAACGAATATAAAACGCCTTGCCTCAAGAATTTTAAGATATAACAAATGTCCACACATTTAGAAGAAGCCTCAGGGATCACATGCTGCACCATCATCTTCCTCTTGCATTCTAATATCTGTTTATCTTCTTGCTTATACCTTAGTGTTTTACTTATTAGTTTTTATGTCCTTCCCGTAGATTTATTGCTTTAGAATTTTAATTTACTGTTTTTAATCTTTTTCTTTGAGTTTTTACTAATTCAAGTTTTAATCTTGTATTTGTTTCACTTCTTATGTGTAAACTTTACCACTCATGTGAACTTGACTCATTATTCTTTTGTAGCCCTATAGCTGAATTTATTATATATATGTGAGAAAAACCATTGTAATAATGGAATATGGCAATAAATTCTAAAAATGGTCTCTCTCTCTCTCTCTCTCTCTCTCTCTCTCTCTCTCTCTCTGTAACTGCTAAGTTAGGTCCTAGCCTGACTTTGACTGTCGGGGGGGCTGCCCAGTCAGCCAGTCAGGTGGATGGCCCTTAACAGTTGCCATTGTCGCCGCTCTCTCTCTCTCTCTCTCTCTCTCTCGTATCATCTGCAAACTTTGATACTTTGCTACTAATTCCTATATCTAAATCGTTAATGTACACCAAGAAAAGAAGAGGTCCTAGCACTGATCCTTGGGGTACCCCACTAACCACTTCCTTCCACTCAGACATTGCCCCATTTAATACTACTCTCTGTTTCCTATCAGAAAGCCATTCACTAATCCAATCAACTAACCTACCCCTATCCCATGTAGTCTCAATTTGTACACTAGCCTCCTATGCGGTACCTTATCAAATGCCTTGCTAAAATCTAGATATATAACATCTATGCTATTTCCATCATCTAACTCCTTGGTAATATATTCTAAGATATCGAGCAAATTTGTAAGACAGGACCTCCTGATCTAAAGCCATGTTGGGTATCTCTAATTAATCTATTCTCATTTAAATGCTCCCAAATACTACCCTTAATGATTTTCTCTAGTATCTTACATACTATACTAGTTAAACTGATCGGTCTATAATTATTCGCATCATCCTTCCTACCTTTTTAAATATTGGAGTAACATTAGCTAACTTCCAGTCCTGAGGTATCTCAGCAAACCTAAGTGATCTTTCAAAGATTAACTTAAGTGCTTCAGAAATACTGTCTACACCCTCCTAAGTACTCTGGCATGTAGCTCATCAGGACCACTGGCTTTCCTATCGTCTAGTTCAAGAATAAATTTCCTAATAATTCCCGGTTTTATATCAATATTTTCTAAAGCTCTTAAACTACTCGTCGCACTGTTTGTAACAGGATTTCCTATTCTTTCCTAGTAAATACTGAAGAAAATTGTTCATTCAATAATTCTACTATGTATTCATTTTGATCCACTACTACACCATCTTTTCTGAGTGGTCCAATCCTATCCTTATTTCTTTTATCACTGACCTTGTAATAACTATATAATTTTTGGGATCTTTACTCCCAGCTCTAGCTAGTTTTATCTCTGCCTGCCTTTTACTTTTTTATAACCTTACTCAAATCATCCCTGACCTGTCTGTACCTAATCAAATCTACATCTTCCCACTTTTCTGCAACTCTCTGTATGCCCTCTTCTTCTCTCTGATCTGGCTACCTATCTCATGAGTCCACCATAATGGCTTCCTGTTTCTCTGCCTTATATCTTTGTAAGGGATACACTGCATCACTATACCCTTTACTACAACCTTAAAATATCCCACATCTCCTGTGCAGTTTTATTTCCAAAACTATCTTCCCAGTTTACCTCTCCTAATAACTGACGTAACCTACCATAATTGCCTTTCTGATAGTTTGGGACTCTAGTCTTATTCACTATATTATCCCTACTGGAATTAATGATAAATCTAATTATATGATGGTCACTGTTTGCTAAAGTCTCTCTACCTCAACTTCCTTTAAACAATGCTCAATATTTGTTAGTACTATGTCTAAAACCTTCCTCCCCCTAGTAGGTTTATCTACCATTTGCACTAAATAGTTATCCTGAAAACTTTCCATAAACTTATTTTCACTAGCATCTCCTACCATCCTCTCCCAGTTTACTGACTTAAGATTAAAATCCCTAAGATTATTGTCTGACTAGTACACCCCTATTTATCTCATCTACCATAAGGTTGTCTACATCTGCTGACTGGTTAGGTGGCCTATAAAAGCTCCTACTCTAATAACCTTACTTTTGTTTACTCTAACATCCAGCCATAAGGACTCTACTCTGTTATCTACCTTAATACCATTAACCTGACTGGAAATGAAGGATTTTTTTACATAAATAACTACTCCTCCGCCTATCCTACCAATTCTCTGGTGTAAATACATAATGTATCCATCTACTTCATATTCTTTCCTATTTTCCTAAACTTTTCCTCATTTACCCATGCCTCTGTGACACATACAACATCTAGGCCCTCCTCAACTATATAACTAGATAACTCGTCCTTCTTGTTCCTAAGACTCCTGGCATTTACATAAAAACATTTAAGTCCTGCTACCTTCCTAGATGCTGTCTCCTTATTTGGAATCCTAATCTTATTCTCTCCTATTTGCACCTGGAAATCTTTCCTAATCTTTTCACTATCTCTGTTTATCCTATCTAATTTATGTCTAGCATCTTTCTTCTGGAATGCATTTGCTACCTCACCCCTAGACTGACTTTGACTGGGAGGGGTGGATGGCTCTGCCCAGTCAACCAGTCAGGTGGATGGCCTCAACAAATGCCAGTGTCAGTCAGGTGGGTGGTCCAATGCTCTCTCTCTCTCACTTTCAGGAGGGTAGGAATGTGCAGCACACACATCCCCCTCTTCTCTCTCTCTCTCTCTCTCTCTCACAGTCAGAGGGTGTAAAGATGTGCTGCACACACACTCATCCCATGCTCTCTCTCTCTCTCTCTCTCTCTCTCTCTCTCTCTCTCTCTCTCTCTCTCTCTCTCTCTCTCTCACACACACACACACACACACACACACACACACAGTCAGTGAGAAGGGTGGTCCTTCAGAGGTGCCAGGGTCGGTTGCCAGGGTCAGTGAGAAGGGTGGTCCTTAAGAGGTGCCAGGGTCGGTTGCCAAGGTCAGTGAGAAGGGTGGTCCTTAAGAGGTGCCAGGGTCGGTTGCCAGGGTCAGTCAGAAGGGTGGTCCTTCAGAGGTGCCAGGGTCGGTTGCCAGGGTCAGACAGAAGGGTGGGGAGAAAAGGGAGGCGCTGTGCACTCACCTCCCTATCTCTCCCGGGGGAGTAAGGAGGCGCAAACACGCCTGCCTTGCTCCCTTGGGGAAGAAGGAAGGCGCTGGGCACTCACCTCCCCTCCTCCCCGTGGGCAGCTCCATCACGTGCCTGTGTTTGTCAGGCACACTTAGTGATGGAGTGGATGCTCCTTGAATTTTTGTGAGTTCCGAGAGGGTGTTCGAACCTATGCGCCCCTCAAATCCATCACTCTACCCACTGAGCCACGAGGGCCTTTTTTTTTTTATTTTTTTTTTATTTGGTCTATTTCCCCATCTAATGTTTACGCCAGAATATATTAAATGATTAGATTCCAATAATTATTTTTTCTTACCACATCAATATTCTCATATGTGTGTGTGATTTGAACGCTGGTGTCGCACACCCCGGGTCCCAAAGACCGTCACCCTATCCACTAGACCACGGGAACTCGAACTTCGACTAAGGTAAAGAAGACAATATATATTTGAATACATCACATCACAAGTTCAATAAGAAGTATTGTTGCTGATTCCAATGAGAATGTTTATTCGCACAGCGATAATTACATCAAACTGTGGACTGTTAAGTGAGTCTCAGTCATGGAGTGCAAATAGTAATATTAGTAGTACTAGTAATAGTAGCAGTAGTAGTAGGTGAGATTAGAGAACTCGACAAAGGCGGGCATTCCTTGGGTGTGAGGCCGCCCCCGGGAACCCTCTCTTCTTCTTGGTAACGTAACTATATCTATCTCTCTCTCTCTCTCTCTCTATATTTCTATTTACATATTACTCTTGTAATCTCTCCATATAATTCAGTAATAATGCGGTCGTTAGCCAACCACACTACAACAGCTATGCGATTCATCTTATGTACCTAAATAAATATATTATTTAAGAGGGTTGCTACTACTACTACTACTACTACTGTTACTACTACTACTACTACTACTACTACTACTACTACTACTACTACTATTACTAATGCTGTATTTTCTATTGCTCTTCCTGCTACTACTACTACTAACACTAATACTGATACTAATAGTAATACTAATACGAAAACAATAACAACAACAACAACTACTACTACTACTACTACTACTACTACTACAACAACAGCAACAACAACAGCAACAACAACAGCAACTACTACTACTTGCTGCTGCTGCTGCTACTACTACTGCTGCTGCTGCTGCTGCTGCTGCTGCTGCTACTGCTGCTACTGCTGCTGCTGCTGCTACCTGCTGCTGCTACTGCTGCTGCTGCTGCTGCTGCTGCTACTGCTGCTGCTAACTGTTGCACACTACCACACTACTGCTACTACTACTGCTGCTGCTGCTGCTACTACTGCTACTGCTACTACTACTACTACTACTACTACTGCTGCTACTGCTACTACTACTACTACTACTAGTACTACTACTACTACTACTACTACTACTACTACTACTACTACTACTACTACTACTACTACTAATAATAATAATAATAATAATAATAATAATAATAATAATAATAATATTACTAGTACTACTACTACTACTGCTGCTACTACTACTACTACTACTACTACTACTACTACTACTACTACTACTACTACTACTACTACTAGTGCCATCATGTTCACCACCATTCCTGTTGTATCGCTGTGATGTGGATATCTGACGGAGAGAACAGAGAATACTGTCGTCGTAGTTTTTTTTTTTTTTAGTTATTGTAATACTGTTTTCATTGTTTAAAGAATATTCACATATTTTGTTGTTCATAATAAATGTATTATTATATTACTTTCTTTTTGCAAATTTAATGTTTGTTTAGATTTAGTTATCTGTAATGTTTAGGGTAATTTGCTCCGTGAATCATGGTAATGTTTTATTTTCAAAGGTGCGGCCAAGTCACGTTCTCCTTTGTGTACAGTTTTGTGGGTTTGAGGTCCAAGACAGTCCTGGGAATAGCGCCATTTCAAATATTCATTTTATATATAATGTGTATTGTCAATGAAATATACAAGTGTTAGCGAAAGCAGAATATTCCAAGAGTACTAGTAGTGTAGTAGCGGGAGGCGGCCAGCAGGGGTGCGGGTCTTGCCAGTGGAATCTTCTCTACTAAGCCACCGCCACTACCTTAGTAGAGATATTTTTTTTATACAATATGAGCTTTTTATGGGGTTCTTCTGGCCATAGGAGGTATTGTGGGTGCCATCTATATGAAAGTCAATCCATTAGGAACCTTTACCCCGAGTAAATGCCCTTTTTATCCTTGAACCGTGGCCACGATTCAAACACATGAGCTTGCAGACTCCTCGGCCACGAAAGAGCCCGTGATTCCGCTCTTCTTCTCTCTTTTCTATCTATATGCTTCCATTCTTCTCTCTTTTTTCATTCATTAAATTCACTAATATCAACACTAATATCAACGAAAGCAGAATAGGTCGAGAGTAGTGAATATGGTGGGGAGTGTGGGATCTAGCAGACGTTCATGTGTAGGTTCGAATCCCACCATGTGCCATCCTAAAACTTTTTCTTTTTCGAGTGGTTTCAGTTTACTTACATATCATCGTGGTACACAGGTTCTAGGTGGAGGTGTTATTACCTTACACCAAAGATGCGCCTGGGTGGTGATATGAGCCCTAATATGGGTACCACTATTAATAAAATTGCCTGCCCCGCTAATGGATGGAAGCTGGACAGCGCTTTCCATACACTTCAGGTATACCTGCAGGCGCTATAGACGATGACATAAGAAAAAGTAGTTATTCCATAACAGAAAGAAAAACTACTGTAAACTCTCTCTCTCTCAGTGGTTATAGCGCTGGCTTCACAAGCCAGAGGACCGGGGTTCGATTCCCCGGCCGGGTGGAGATATTTGGGTGTGTCTCCTTTCACGTGTAGCCCCTGTTCACCTAGCAGTGAGTAGGTACGGGATGTAAATCGAGGAGTTGTGACCTTGTTGTCCCGGTGTGTGGTGTGTGCCTGGTCTCAGGCCTATCCGAAGATCGGAAATAATGAGCTCTGAGCTCGTTCCGTAGGGTAACGTCTGGCTGTCTTGTCAGAGACTGCAGCAAGTCAAACAGAACAAACAGTGAATCTCTCTCTCTCTCTCTCTCTCTCTCTCTCTCTCTCTCTCTCTCTCTCTCTCTCTCTGATAACAATAATAGTATTAGTAACAATAATGTAAATAATAATAATAATGATTATAATAATAATATTAATAATAATAATAATAATAATAATAATAATAATAATAATAATAATAATAATAATAATAATAATAATAATAATAATAATAATAACAGTAACAACGATAGCAATAATATTTCATAATTATTATTATATTATTAGTCTTATTGTTATTATTAATAGTAGTAGTAGTACTTTTATAATTATTATTATTATTATTATTATTATTATTATTATTTTTTATTATTATTATTATTATTATTATTATTATTATTTATTATTTATTATTATTATTATTATTATTATTATTATTATTATTATTATTATTATTATTATTATTATTATTATTATTATCATCATTATTATTATTATTATTATTATTATTATTATTATTATTATTATTATTATTATAATAATAATAATAATAATAATAATAATAATAATTATTATTATTATTATTATTATTTTTATTATTATTATAATTATTATTCTTGTTCTTTTCGGAGTTCGTTGCAGGTTGCAATCGTGCTATTCTAAATGAAGACTTATTCTTACTGCAGGTAATATATTATACGGTATTGTATTTTCTAATTTTAATTCATCTAAGATTAATTACACCACTTTTCAAGATTGCTCATAATGTCACACAAATTCAATCAATGCCCTTAGAAATGTTAAGCTCATCTCCGTAAATCCTTATCTCCGTAAATCCTTCATCAATGTTAATCACATACAATAAAACCACAAACATTAGGTGCCAATTTCACAGCTGATGCATCTCAATATTAACTCAATGCTTGACTTCTATAAATGCCCATATAATGTATACACCACAATATATCATATGTAAATTATCTTCTCAATATGATATATCTTAATGCATCAACTGTGGAAATTGCACTACACATACATAAAATCTTAATATAACATCCTAATAAATACACATCCTATATTTGTTTCCTCCTTTCACTTAAATGACATAAACATTGTCTTAGACTGCATTAACAACTATAGAGCTTTACTCACTAATACAAGAAAGAGTCTGTCCATGACTCAAATGTTTCTTCTCCTCTCGGCCACTGCCTTCTGCTTTCTCCTCTCGTTTCTGCCAAGATTCTAGAGATCTTCTTGCTGGTTTCTGCTTATTTTAAATACTCAAGGTTTCGTACCTTTTCTCCACGCCCATTTTACCATCTACCATTCAGAGATCAGACATGTGGAGGTCCACGTGTGACAATGTAAGGACGAGAACACATACGAAGGTAATGTAGAAACAACCTTAAACGTAGTATACACAACATTGCCTTACTGGTGTTTCATAGGCTCAACTTTTCCTAGTCTCATAGCACGTTCACCATTGGTCTAAACATGAAATACTGCTTGTTCATTGGCCATTTAAAACCACCAATCCTGTTTAACTACACATAAACACGTGTTGACTATACTACTCTCAACATCGTAACCAGAGTATTTTGTTTTGGGTGTTTGTTTGGGTCTGCGTACAATCTGATGCCTGGCTTCCTCTCTTGTTAATGTTTGGCCTCCCACTCGTGTTAATGGTTTCTGACACAGGATACCTGACCCGATTTCGCCTCGATTCGCAGCAGGGTCCCTTTTACAATTCTCCCGTAGACGTAATTATTTACATCCTTGTGTGTTCTTCCACTGCTGCATCACGCTATGTCCCACCAGGCTGTGGCATGCCAGGTTATGACATTCTTAATGTAATAAAAAGCAAAAAGGTAATAATGATAATAATAATAATAATAATAATAATATCAATAATAATAATAATAATTATAATAATGCTAATAATAATGATAATAATAATGATAATTATTATTATCATTATTATTTTTATTATTATTATTGTTATTATTATTATTATTACTATTATTATTATTATTATTATTATTATTATTATTATTATTATTATTATTATTATTATTATTATTATTATTATTATTATTATTATTATTATTATTATTATTATTATTATTATAATAATAATAATAATAATAATAATAATAATATTATTATTATTATTATTATTATTATTATTTTTATTATTATTATAATTATTATTCCTGTTCTTAATGTAATAAAAAGCAAAAAGATAATAATGATAATAATAATAATAATAATAATAATAATAATAATAATAATAATATAATAATGATAATAATAATGATAATAATAATTATAATAATAATAACAATCATAATCATAATAGTAATAATAATGAAAATAATAATAATGATAATAATAATAATGTAGAGATACTCAGACAAGTTGGAGGAGGAGGTGCAAAGAAACATAGGTTTAAGGAGTTGAGTTTGTTAAGCGCGTTAGGTTGTATGAGGCTTAACTTTGTTTGATTAGCAGGCCAACTGTAGATTCTGTAGGCCAACATAAAGTTATTAAGTTTATTGTTTTTATTTATTGTCTAGCCGAGCGGTTTCACTGGTAGTTTTAGTGTTTCTTATCAACCCAGGTGTACAAGGAAAAACTCAGTTTATAAAAGTTAGTATATTATGTACAAGATTACAAGTGCTGTCCACACGCCACGCACAAGAACATACGGAAACGTGTTTTAAACTTGGGAAATTGTTTGTAATGTCACTGAATTCACAGAGTCACTAAGTTCCCGCAGCACACAGTTCAGACACACACACACACACTTGACACACCCTGCACTTCCCAGTCGCCGGTTAACTTCCTTCTGCCGTCGTCGCCGGTGCTGACACCAGGGTTAGAGTAATTGTAATTGTAATTTAATTGAAAATTAATCAATTACATTAAAGTATGTAATTGTAATTGTAATTGTAATTGGATGTAGAACTTAATGAAGTAATTGTAATTATAATTAAATACATCATAAAGTAATTGTAATTTAATTGTAATTGTGAAAAATGTCAGTCATACTAAAATTCTGATAATCCTTGTGTTTTACTGCTATGGTGGCAAATATGTGAATACTGTATATGATGGAGTATGGCAAGTTGGCAACCCTTACTGGACAACCCACCTATTATACGAGAATCAGACGCGTCCACTTCTCCTACAACACTTCAGAAAATTGCATCCTTGATCAACTCCATCAAGAAATCAACAGTAGCTGCTCCATACCTTCGATCAA